>NC_053396.1:61808055-61962450 GCF_905171765.1 Bufo bufo
TTGTGGTTGTAGGTAAATATTCAAAAACCTGATAGGGGACGTAACAGGGATTAAACTGATAGGAATAGTACTACTTAACACACATAATAATAATAATAATAATAATAGTGGACGTAACAGGGATTAAACTGATAGGAATGGTACTACTTAACACACCACTCCTATCTGGTGGCACAGTAGATTGCATGCGCAGTGCCCCAAATTGGAAGTAGGAGGACCGACCAAGCATCTTTTTCCGTCTCCCGTTTCCAAAAATCTATTCCATACACGTCCCCTGATAGGGGATGTAACAGGGATTAAACTGATAGGAATAGTACTACTTAACACACCTTATAATAACGCAGAGAGAGGCAACGCAGAGAGAGGAATCTGAAGAAGAGGAGTCAGAGGAGGAAGGTGGCTTTGAGGAGGTGGAAGACCAAACACAGCAGGCTTGTTGTCACCTTTCGGGGACCCTTGGTGTTGTACGTGGCTGGGTGGAGGAAGAGACCTTCAATGACATCAGTGAGGACAAGGAACGGCACATGGCTAGCTTGGTATCCAACCTTGTGCAAATGGGGAGTTTGCGGTTGTGCAAATGGACTGTTTGCGGTTGTTTGTGGTGCGTTAAACAGGGAGTTTGGTCTGTCATAGTTTGGTCTGTCACTGTGAAGTGGGCGTAACCCTTACACTACCTGATCGATACAACATCATACCTGATGTTTTAAAGCACGTTATTCCAAACAATTTAGGAATGTTAGGTGATTTATGCCCTTTATGAATTAAAACCCGACTCTGCGTCAACTACGTAATTTTCCATGGGAGTTTTGCCATGGATCCGCCTCCGGCATGCCACAGTCTAGGTGTTAGTCCCCTTGAAACAACTTTTCCATCACTATTGTGGCCAGAAAGAGTCCCTGTGGGTTTTAAAATTCGCCTGCCTATTGAAGTCTATGGCGGTTCGCCCATTCGCAAACATTTGCGAAAATTCGCGTTCTCCGTTCGCGAACGGAAATTTTTATGTTCGAGACATCTCTAATTGCCATATCCCAGTGTTATGTGATCATCTTTGTTCCTCATGTTTTCGCTATTCACAGTAAAATGGCAATGCGTACTGTTTTATGCAAGTCATCTGAAACAATTCACAAAAGCTTTGGATTCGTTTGATGGATGAGTTTTTGTGAATTTGATAACCTGGTTTGTTATAAATCAGTTTGCTCATCCTTAGGGCTCATGCACACGATCGTATACATTTTGTGGTCCGCAAAACACGGATCCACAAAAAATACAGATGACGTCCATGTGCATTCTGTATTTTGCGGAACGGAACAACTGGCCGCTAATAGAACAGTAGTATCCTTGTCCATAATGCAGACAATAATAGGACATGTTCTATTTTATTGCAGAATGGACATACAGAAATGGAATGCAAACGGAGTAACTTCCATTTTTGCGGATCCATTGAAATGAATGATTCCACATATGGGCCGCAAATAAATGGAACGGACACAGAAAGAAAATACGTTTGTGTGCATGAGCCCTTAGTATGTGCCTCTGAAAAATTTGGGATACTTTTTTTTGTCTGTATTTTTATTTTTGAAGACATTGTCCCAGTTAATCAGGGTTATGGCCTCTTTAAACTGATCAAATTTAGCTCTCCTGAAGTTCAGTGTTTTTGTGCCTCCCTGACAAAACACTCTTTTGAATGATAATTGGAAGGATATTACTTTATGGTCACTATTTCCCAGGTGTCCCCCAACCTGCACATCTGTTCTATCAGATCTATTCGTTAGTACTAAGTCCAGTATGGCCGTCCCTCTAGTAGAATTCTGAAACAGTTGAGAAAGGTAATGGTCTTTAGTTCCTTTACGAGATCAACAGGCTTCCTTATCTTTATCTAAATAGTTGAAGTCCCCCATAATAATGACCTCATTAGGATTTGCCGCCTCATCTATTTTCCTTAGTAGTAGATTTTCTGTGGACTGTCATATTAAGTGTCTTATAACAAACCCCTAGCAGTATTATCAGTTATCCCCACTGTGTCATAGTTCTAATTACTGATTTCAGTTCACCAATATAAATGAGTTTTGTAGCTATTATTTATTTGTGCTCTTTTCAATTGCCATTTTTTTCTTCTGTTCTCTTACTTTACCTTAACCAACACTGGTCTTTGAAGAACACTCTCAATATAACAGAAGGAAACCAGATATTCATATAAAGAAGACAATTATAAAAGTGAGCTTTTCTGAAACAAATGTTTAGCATGATCTTATGTGTTTTTTTATGTAGTACGCAATTAGAAAATGTTAATCCACCGTGACAGACCTACATTGAATATATTTCCAGCAACAAAGCATCTTGCTGTGTGGCTGTTGAGTGGAGGCTATTTTGAATGTGCCTGTAAATAATCACTTGGGCAAACACTGTACTGTGTGCCAGCACATAGTTAGAGTTGAGCGGACACCTGGATGTTCGGGTTCGACGGGTTCGGCCGAACTTCAGAAAAAAGTTCGAGTTCGGGACCTGAACTTGACCCGAACTTTTGAGCACTAAAATGGCTGTAAAAATGTAATGGAAAGGGCTAGAGGGCTGCAAATGGCGTCAAAATGTGGTTAAGAGCATGGCAAGTGCTCTGCAAACAAATGTGGATAGGGAAATGACTTAACCACCTCCCGACCGCCTAACGCACGGATGCATCCGGAAGGTGGTTGATTGATTCCTCCTGGACGCATCCGTGCGTCATCTCGCGAGACGCGAGATTTCGGTCAAAGCCGGCCCGCGCATGCGCATCGCGGGCCGGCAAAAGTTAAAGAACAATTTCGTCACCAGCCTGCCAGCAACGATCATTGGCTGGCAGGCTGGCGATTTTCAAAAAATCCAATCACAAGCCATATAACAGATCATATTAGTAAATATGATCTGTTATATGGCTTGTCTGCTCCTCTGCTGGTCCTTTTCGTCGGTTGGATCCAGCAGAGGAGCAGACTGAACTGTGAGTAGCACCAAACACTACACTTAGCCCCAGATCACCCCCCTGCACCCCAATTAACCCTTTGATCACCCCTTTGATCGCCCCTGTCAATCACTAGTGAAAGGAAAAAAAGTGATCAGTGTAAACTGTCACTTTTTTTTTTTCACTGGTATTGACTGTTAGGTTTTAGGGATAGTTTAGGCCCCTTGGTTAGGTAGTTTAGCGTGAGTTAGCGCCCACCCCACCGCACCGCAGTCACTTATTCGCTGTTTAGCGTATCGCTAATCAGCATTTGTACTTTTATAGTATCTGTAAGTGATCAAAACTGATCACGGTCAGATCTATAATTGTATTAGTGTCACCTTAGCTCGCCCTCCACCCAAAACGCAGTGTTTGCCCGATCAGGCCTGATCGGTCGCCCAAACGTGCGTTCACCCACGCCCGCCCCGCCGCAGTGACAAAAAATATACATTTTTTGATCACTGCACATTCACTTTACACGCACTGCGGTGATAAAAAAATCAGTTTTGATATTTTTTATCAACCGCAGCGGCCTCCGGTACTTCGCTAGCCTCCCCTTTGTAAGACAGGCTTGCTTTTTTTCTTGGGTAGTCTCAGGGAATACCCCTAAATTTAGTAGTTCAAAATGTCAAACAGGGGGTATTCTTCTGAAGAGGCCTACAGGATTCTGACCCAGTCGGATGAGGAGTGGGAACCCTCATCTGACGAATCTAGCGGGTCAGAATATGAACCTGTGGAAAGCAGTGGCTCTCTGACCCAAAGTTCGGACGAGGAGGCTGAGGTCCCTGATAGCACCAGGCGTACCCGGCCTCGTGTCGCTAGACCACAGGTTACGCAGGATCCGCTTCAAGAGCAGCAGAGTGGGGCTGTCGCTGCCGGATCACGTGGTGAGGCATACACCAGCAGCGCAGCCCTTCCTGGACCTAGTACCAGCACTGCCGTACAACATGGTGAAGTAGCGAGCACCAGAAGGGCAGTTGAAGCTGGTACGGTGGCACGTGCAGTAGTTACCCCGTCGCAGCCACCGCACAGACAGGCCCGTAGAGCCCCTAGAGTCCCTGAGGTGCTGGCAAACCCTGATTGGCAGTCACCAACTTCAGCCGCACCTGTAGTTCCCCCTTTCACCGCCCAGTCTGGAGTTCGGGTTGAGACGGCTCATATCGGTTCGGCCCTGGGATTTTTTGAGCTGTTCTTGACTGCGGAGCTCTTGGACTTAGTCGTGGCAGAGACAAACCGGTATGCCACACAATTTATAACCGCAAACCCGGGAAGCTTTTATGCCCAGCCTTTCCGGTGGAAACCAGTCCAAGTTTCCGAAATTAAAATTTTTCTGGGCCTTCTCCTCAACATGGGTCTAACTAAAAAGCATGAATTGCGGTCATATTGGTCCACGAACCCAATTCATCACATGCCCATGTTCTCTGCTGCTATGTCCAGGACACGATTTGAGACCATCCTGCGTTTTCTGCATTTTAGCGACAACACCATCTCCCGTCCCAGAGGCCACCCAGCTTTTTACCGGCTCCAAAAAATTCGGCCCCTCATAGACCATTTCGACCAGAAATTTGCAGATTTGTATACCCCCGAGCAAAACATCTGCATAGACGAGTCCCTAATACATTATACCGGGTGCCTTGGCTTCAAACAATACATCCCAAGCAAGCGTGCCCGGTATGGGGTCAAATTGTATAAGCTCTGTGAAAGGGCCACAGGCTATACCCACAAATTTCGTGTCTATGAGGGAAAAGATCAGACCCTAGAGCCGGTCGGTTGCCCTGACTACCTGGGGAGCAGTGGGACTTGGTGTCACCCTTATTCGGCAAGGGGTACCATCTTTATGTGGACAATTTCTACACAAGTGTGGCCCTCTTTAGGCATTTGTTTCTAGAACAGATTTGCGCCTGTGGCACCGTGCGACCTAGTCGCGTGGGCTTCCCCCAACGGCTCGTTACCACCCGTCTTGCAAGGGGGGAGAGGGCTGCCTTGTGTAACGAAGAACTGCTCGCGGTGAAATGGAGAGACAAGCGTGACGTTTACATGCTCTCCTCCATTCACGCAGACACGACAATCCAAATTGAGCGAGCAACCCGTGTCATTGAAAAGCCCCTCTCAGTCCACGACTATAATTTGCTCATGGGAGGGGTGGACTTCAATGACCAGATGTTGTCTCCGTATTTAGTTTCCCGCAGAACCAGACGCTGGTATAAGAAGGTGTCTGTATATTTGATTCAATTGGCTCTGTATAATAGTTTTGTTCTCTACAGTAAGGCTGGGAGAACACGATCCTTCCTCAAATTCCAGGAAGAGATCATCGAGAACCTCCTGTATCCAGAAGGTTCCGTGGCCCCATCCACCAGTGTAGTTAGCCGTCTACACGAGCGACATTTCCCCAATGTCGTTGCTGGAACCTCAACCCAACCGTCACCCCGAAAAAGATGTCGTGTCTGTAGCAGGAGTGGAATAAGGCGTGACACCCGCTATTTCTGTCCTGACTGCCCTGACCACCCTGCCCTATGCTTAGGAGAGTGTTTCCGGAAGTACCACACACAGGTACACCTAGCATAGGGATCACATCTCACCAGGACAGGCACACAGGGCTATTAGGGCCCATTCACTCACAGCTGCTGCAAACGTCTCCTTTCACATGGGACAAAGTGCATAACGTACTTCGCCACATCTTTGGGCGATTTGCGCTTTGCACATTGACCCATGGGGAAGGAGAGGTTTGTTCTATAAGGGTAAAAAAAAAAAAAAAACACCAGTAAGCAAAAAGGTTAATGTTCAGTTCAAAAAGTTAAAGTTTATATGTTCTCTTCCAAAGTTAATAAAATTATTGTGTTGCGGCCTGTTTTTTTCTTTTTTTTTTTGTTTTTTTACCTTCCAGGTGGACCAACCGATCGACTAGCTGCAGCACTGATGTGCATTCTGACAGAAGCATTGCGCTGCTGTCAGATTACACGCAAGTCGGTGTATGCGGCGCTGCAAGACGAGATTTCTCCTCTGCAGTAAAAGATACGTTTGCCGAGGCATATGAGCTGAGGAGGTGGCGGTGTTCCTATGCTTTGGCAAACACTTTGTATATAAAAAAAAAATAAAATAATCCCGGCAATGATTTATTCATCCACATAGATTGATGTGAATGGAGAAATCTGGTTTGCCAGGGCATACGAGCTAAGTGGGTATGGATGTTGGGCGGAGCTCCTATGTCCTGGCAGACGCCTTTCCCCTCCTTTTTTTTTTTGGCAGAGATTTTTTCATCCACATTGATCGATGCGAATGAAGAAATCTGTGCCGTTCATTTTTTTCTTTCAGCCCAGAGGCTGAACGGAAAAAAAAAATCTCATTACCCGTATGCTCAATATAAGGAGAATAGCAGAAACTCCTAATGCTGGCCATACATGTAATGATTGCGGAGACCCTCAAATGCCAGGGCAGTACAAACACCCCACAAATAACACCATTTTGGAAAGAAGACACCCCAAGGTATTCGCTGAGGGGCATATTGAGTCCATGAAAGATTGAAATTTTTGTCCCAAGTTAGCGGAAAGGGAGACTTTGTGAGAAAAAAATCAAAAAAATCAATTTCCGCTAACTTGTGGCAAAAATTTTTTTTTTCCATGAACTCGCCATGCCCCTCATTGAATACCTTGGGGTGTCTTCTTTCCAAAATGGGGTCACATGTGGGATATTTATACTGCCCTGGCATTTTAGGGGCCCCAAAGCGTGAGAAGAAGTCTGGTATCCAAATGTCTAAAAATGCCCTCCTAAAAG
This sequence comes from Bufo bufo, assembly GCF_905171765.1. Taxonomy (NCBI): domain Eukaryota; kingdom Metazoa; phylum Chordata; class Amphibia; order Anura; family Bufonidae; genus Bufo; species Bufo bufo. The sequence continues at coordinate 61,814,798 of NC_053396.1, forward strand.
GAATTTGGGCACCTTTGCCCACCTAGGCTGCAAAAAAGTGTCACACATCTGGTATCTCCGTATTCAGGAGAAGTTGGGGAATGTGTTTTGGGGTGTCATTTTACATATACCCATGCTGGGTGAGATAAATATCTTGGTCAAATGCCAACTTTGTATAAAAAAAATGGGAAATGTTGTCTTTTGCCAAGATATTTCTCTCACCCAGCATGGGTATATGTAAAATGACACCCCAAAACCCATTCCCCAACTTCTCCTGAATACGGAGATACCACATGTGTGACACTTTTTTGCAGCCTAGGTGGGCAAAGAGGCCCACATTCCAAAGAGCACCTTTCGGATTTCACAGGTCATTTACCTACTTACCACACATTAGGGCCCCTGGAAAATGCCAGGGCAGTATAACTACCCCACAAGTGACCCTATTTTGGAAAGAAGACACCCTAAGGTATTCCGTGAGGGGCATGGCAAGTTCCTAGAATTTTTTTTTTTTGTCACAAGTTAGTGGAAAATGATGATTTTTTTTTTTTTTTCATACAAAGTCTCATATTCCACTAACTTGTGACAAAAAATAAAAACTTCCATGAACTCACTATGCCCATCAGCGAATACCTTGGGGCGTCTTCTTTCCAAAATGGGGTCACTTGTGGGGTAGTTAGACTGTCCTGGCATTCTAGGGGCCCAAATGTGTGGTAAGGAGTTTGAAATCAAATTCTGTAAAAAATGACCAGTGAAATCCGAAAGGTGCTCTTTGGAATGTGGGCCCCTTTGCCCACCTAGGCTGCAAAAAAGGGTCACACATCTGGTATCTCTGTATTCAGGAGAAGTTGGGCAATGTGTTTTGGGGTGTCATTTTACATATACCCATGCTGGGTGAGAGAAATATCTTGGCAAAAGACAACTTTTCCCATTTTTTTATACAAAGTTGGCATTTGACCAAGATGTTTATCTCACCCAGCATGGGTATATGTAAAATGACACCCCAAAACACATTCCCCAACTTCTCCTGAATACGGAGATACCAGATGTGTGACACTTTTTTGCAGCCTAGGTGGGCAAAGGGGCCCACATTCCAAAGAGCACCTTTCGGATTTCACCGGCCATTTATTACAGAATTTGATTTCAAACTCCTTACCACACATTTGGGCCCCTAGAATGCCAGGGCAGTATAACTACCCCACAAGTGACCCCATTTTGGAAAGAAGAGACCCCAAGGTATTTCGTGATGGGCATAGTGAGTTCATAGAACTTTTTATTTTTTGTCACAAGTTAGTGGAATATGAGACTTTGTAAGAAAAAAAAACTTGTGACAAAAAATAAAAAGTTCTATGAACTCACTATGCCCATCAGCGAATACCTTAGGGTGTCTACATTCTGAAATGGGGTCATTTGTGGGGTGTTTGTACTGTCTGGGCATTGTAGAACCTCAGGAAACATGACAGGTGCTCAGAAAGTCAGAGCTGCTTCAAAAAGCGGAAATTCACATTTTTGTACCATAGTTTGTAAACGCTATAAATTTTACCCAAACCATTTTTTTTTTACCCAAACATTTTTTTTTATCAAAGACATGTAGAACAATAAATTTAGAGCAAAATTTATATATGGATGTCGTTTTTTTTGCAAAATTTTACAACTGAAAGTGAAAAATGTCATTTTTTTGCAAAAAAATTGTTACATTTCGATTAATAACAAAAAAAAGTAAAAATGTCAGCAGCAATGAAATACCACCAAATGAAAGCTCTATTAGTGAGAAGAAAACGAGGTAAAATTCATTTGGGTGGTAAGTTGCATGACCGAGCAATAAACGGTGAAAGTAGTGTAGGTCAGAAGTGTAAAAAGTGGCCTGGTCTTTCAGGGTGTTTAAGCCATGGGGGCTGAGGTGGTTAAAATAACATAAAATAGGTAAAAATAAAAAATAATAATCTTGATCTAGGAGGACCAGGTCCATATGGAGAAGGAGGTTGAGGAGGCGGTGGATGTGGCGGTGGAGGAGGAGGAGGAAGCCTACACTGCTTTTTTGTTTTAAATTTATTTTCATTTTTTTAAATTAGGGTACACCCCAAAACATTGGGAAATATAACCCTCCAGTCGTGCTAAACACACGTTCAGACAATACACCGGCTGCAGTGCAGGCCAGCACCTCCAAGGCGTAAAGGGCAAGCTCAGGCCATGTGCCCAATTTGGAGACCCAGAAGTTGCAGGGGCTGACCCCTGTCAGTTAGTTTGTGTAGGCGTGTGCATACTTACTGCCCCACCCACCATGTCGCATGTCCCCGTGATGTTCACGATCCAATTTGATATCTGCTCTATCAACTTTCGATGTTCTTTTATGCGCCTACCATGGTGATTACAGGTGGCGGGGAATCAGGGTTCCAGGACGGAGAGAGAGTGTGAGAAAAAGAGACCAAATTTAAGGGAGATAAATTTATTTAAAAAATTTGGGATCAAGAAGAATTGTGGGAAAAGTTATTGAGGCGCAAATGTGGGACAAATTACAGAACCCCAAATGTGAGCCAAAAGAGTCAAGCGGAATTGTGGGAAAAGCTATTGAGGCGCAAATGTTGGCCAAAAGAGTATAGCGGAAATGTGGGACAAAGTATTGAAGCTTAAATGTGGTACAACTTGTTTAAGTTTAAGCATTGAATCAAAGGAGGTGGCGCGCATCAATTAAAGAAACATTTCAGAAATTTTATTCCCTGTCACCTATGCAGAGCAGGGTTTTATTCACGTCTAAAATTGTATAATGTCAACGCAAGAATGTAACAGAAAAATTACAGAAATTAATTAACCTGTCTACTTGGTAGAGCAGGGGTCTATAACAGAAAACAATTGTTTATTGTCACCCGAAATAAGTAAAATAAAAATTATTGAAATTTATTAAGCTGTCAAACTAGGTATTACACCCAAAAATTTGTGAATTTGACCCTAAAATGTAACTGACAAATGTTTTTTGTTTTTTTTGTACCGGTCTAATAGGTATAACAGTGGTACATCACACCAAAAAAAGCGGAATTTCAGCAGAAAATTTAACTGACAATTCTTTTTATTGTTTAACCCGTCTACTAGGTATAGCAGTGGTACTTCACACCCCAAAATTGTTGAATTTCAACTGAAAATGTAACTGACAAATATATATTTTTTGTTAACTGTCATACTAGGTATAGCAGTGGTACTATACACCCAAAAATTGGTGAATTTCACCCGAAAATGTTAATGACAATTTTTTTTTTTTTTAACCGTCATACTAGGTATAGCAGTGGTACTATACACCCAAAAATTGGTGAATTTCACCCGAAAATGTTAATGATAATTTTATTTTATTTTTTTAACCGGCCTACTAGGTAGAGCAGTGGTACATCACACCAAAAATTTGTGATTTCCACCATAAAATATAAGAGACCAATTTTTTTTATTGTTTAACCTGTCTACTAGGCCTAGCAGTGGTACTTCACACCCCAAAATTGTTGAATTTCAACTGCAAATGTAACTGACAAATATATTTTTTTTGTTAACCGGCCTACTAGGTATAGCAGTGGTACTATACACCCAAAAATTGGTGAATTTCACCCGAAAATGTAAATGACAAAGTAGTGAAATGATATAAAATAAAACACGTACAAAAAAAATAAATAAATATGGATTTATGAGGTGGAGTTCCATATGGAGTAGGAGTTTGATGAGGCGGTGGACGTAGCGGAGTAGGTGGAAGCGGCGGTGGAGGAGGACGAGATAGCCAATACAGGTTTTTGGTTTTAATTTAATTTTGTAAAATTAAGGTACACTTCAAAAGAGTGTGAAATATCCAAAATACAAACATGAGCAATTGCGCTGCAGTATAACAATGGCTGCTTAGTGCCAGTATACATGTCTATTCTGCACAAGGTACGGACAAGTCCTGTGGGATCCATGCATGGTTCATTTTAATGAACGTGAGCTTGTCCACATTGGCTGTTGACAGGCGGCTGCGCTTGTCTTTGACGCCCCCTGCCGTGCTAAACACTCGTTCAGATAACACACTGGCTGAAGGGCAAGCCAGCGCCTTCAAGGCGTAAAGGGCAAGCTCAGGCCATGTGCCCAATTTGGAGACCCAGAAGTTGAAGGGGGCAGACCCGTCATTCAGTACGTGTAGGCGTGTGCACACATACTGCTCCACCATGTTGGTGAAATGCTGCCTCCTGCTAAGACGTTCCATATCAGCTTGGTGGTGCTGGTTGTTGTGGCGTGCTGACAAAGCTTTTCCACATTTCGGCCATGCTAACCCTGCCTTCTGAGGTTCTGGCGGTGCCCCAGCTGCGTTGGCGACCTCTTCCTCGTCCTCTGCCTTCGCCTTGTGCTTCCACTGTGCCCCCGCTGTCAGGTGGGAATGCCACCAGCAGCGTGTCTACCAGCGTGCACTTGTACTCACGCATCTTACGATCGCACTCCAGTGACGGAATTAAGGACGGTATGTTGTCCTTGTAACGGGGATCCAGCAGCGTGGCTACCCAGTAATCAGCACAAGTTAGAATGTGGGCAACTCGGTGGTCGTTGCGGAGACACTGCAGCATGTAATCACTCATGTGTGCCAGGCTGCCCAGAGGCAACGAAAAGCTGTCCTCTGTGGGAGGTGTATCATCTGTGTCCTCTGTATCCCCGCCATCCACGCACCACTGATGGCCATGAGCTGATCTGGGTGCCACCCTGCTGTGAACATGGTTCCTCCTCCTCCATCTCCTCCTCCTCATCCTCCACCTCCTCATCCTCCAGAACTATGGCCTGGCTGGACAATTGTGTACCTTGGGTTTGTGGGTGCAGGAACCCACCCTTGGAGCCACTTGGGAAACCCTATGAAATGATCCCTCTTCCTCCTCCTCCTGTGCCACATCCTCTTCCATCATCACCAGGAGCGTTTTTTCAAGGAGGCATAGAAGTGAGATAGTAACGCTGAGAACAGCGTTATCGGCACTGGCAATGTTGGTGGAGTACTCGAAACAGCGCAACAAGGAACACAGGTCTCGCATGGAGGCCCAGTCGTTGGTGGTGAAGTGGTGCTGTTCCGCAGAGCGACTCACCCATGTGTGCTGCAGCTGAAACTCCACTATCGCCTGCTGCTGCTTGCACAGTCTGGTCAGCATGTGCAGGTGGAGTTCCACCTTGTGGGCACGTCACATATGAGGTGGTGAGCGGGAAGGCCGAAGTTACGCTGCTGCGCTGACAGGCGAGCAGCAGCAGGGTGAGAACGCCGAAAACGCTCACAGACGGCCTGCACTTTATGCAGCAGCTCTGACATGTCTGGGTAATTTTTAAGGAATTGCACGACCAAATTCAGCACATGCGCCAGGCAAGGGATGTGCGTCAAACCGGCTAGTCCCAAAGCTGCTACGAGATTTCGCCCATTATCGCACACCACCAGGCCGGGCTTGAAGCTGACTGGCACAAACCACTCATCGGTCTGTTGTTCAAGGCCCGTCCACAGCTCCTGCGCGGTGTGGGGTTTGTCCCCCAAGCAGATAAGTTTTAAAACTGCCTTCTGTCGTTTACCCCTGGCTGTGCTGAAGTTGGTGGTGAAGGTGTTACGCTGACAGGATGAGGGAGCAGAGTAGGAGGAGGAAGCAACAGGAGGCAAACTGAAGTGCCCTGCAATCCTCGGTGGTGGAAGGACATGTGCCAAACTGCTATCCGCCTCAGGCCCAGTCGCCACTGCATTTACCCAGTGTGCTGTTATGGAGATATAACGGCCCTGACCGTGCTTACTGGTCCACGTATCCGTAGTCAGGTGCACCTTGCCACAGATGGCATTGCGCAGTGCACACCTGATTTTGTCCCCTACTTGGTTGTGAAGGGAAGGGATGGCTCACCTTGAAAAGTATTGGCGGCTAGTCTACTCCACTGCAGCTCGTGCTTTGCACTTAAATGCCTTGTCATGCAGGTTGTGCTCAGGTTGAGAACGTTTATGCCTCGCTTCAGGCTCTGATTGCACAGCGTGCAAACCACTCGTGTCTTGTCGTCAGCACATTGTCTGAAAAACTGCCACGCCAGAGAACTCCTTGGAGCTGGCTTTGGTGTGCTCGGCCCCTTGCTGCGGTGGGCAGTAGGAGACGTACTGTCTAGAGGACGGCCGCTCCGCTTTTGCACCCTGCTCCCTCTTCTGCTGTGCTGGTGGCTATGTGCGACCACCGCCTCTTCCTCCGAACTACACTGGTCACTCGCATGACCTTGATTCCATGTGGGGTCGAGGACCTCATCGTCCTCCACATCATCTTCCACCCAGTCTTCACCCCTGACTTCCTTGTCGGTCTGCACACTTTCGAAAGCCCCAGCAGTTGGCACCTGTGTTTCGTCATCATCCGAGATGTGCTGCGATGGTCCTCCCATGTACTCATCTTGATAAATAAGTGGTTGGGCATCAGTGCACTCAATCTCTTCCACTTCTGGGGCAGGGCTAGGTGGATGGCCCTGGGAAACCCTGCTAACAGAGTCATCAAAAAGCAGAAGAGATTGCTGCATGACTTGGGGCTCGGACTGCTTGGATGATTTGCAAGGGGTGAGGTGAAAGACTGATGGACATCGGCTGCAGGTGCCAACTGTGGTCTTTCAGCAGGAGACTGGGTGGGAGACAATGTGAAGGAACTGGATCCACTGTCAGCAACCCAATCTACTATCGCCTGTACTTGTTCAGGCCTCACCATTCGTAGAGCAGCATTAGGCCCGACCAAATACCGCTGCATGTTTTGTCGCCTACTCGCACCTGAGGAAGGGGTTTCACTTATGCGTGTAGCTGGCACAGATCGACCACGTCCTCTCCCTGCAACAGGAGCTCCACCAGCAGCACCACGACCTGGGCCACGTCCCTTATTTGACGATCTCCTGATATTTTTTGAATTTAGGATCTTGCCCTAAATGGGTGTTTAATTAATAGTAGAAAAGAACAACAGTATGTAAAGGCTGTATTTCACACGGCCTGAACCAGACTAGGCCTCAATTAATGATTTCTTTGCACAAAATGGCTATATTTCAAATGGCTGTATTTCAAATGGCTGAATCAAACCCCTGTATGTATAGGGGGGATCACACACGCCCTGAATCAGTGTGGGCCTGAGGTAAATATATCTTTGCACAAAATGGCTGTATTTCAAATGCCTGATTCAAACCCCTGTATGTAGGGGGGTATCTCACACGGTCTGAACCAGTGTAGGCCTGAAGTAAATATATCTTTGCACAAAATGGCTGTATTTCAAATGCCTGATTCAAACCCCTGTATGTAGGGGGGTATCTCACACGGTCTGAACCAGTGTAGGCCTGAAGTAAATATATCTTTTCGCAAAATGGCTGTATTTCAAATGCCTAATTCAAACCCCTGTATGTAGAGGTAGTATCTCAGAGGACCTGAACCTCTGTAGGCCTGCAGTAAATATATCTTTGCACAAAATGGCTGTATTTCAAATGGCTGTATTTCAAATGCCTAATTCAATCCGCTCTATGTAGAGGTAGTATCTCACAGGGCTTGAACCAGTGTAGGCCTGCAGTAAATATATCTTTGCCCAAAATGGCTGTATTGCAAATGCCTGAATCAAACCCCTCTATGTAGAGGTGGTATCTCAGAGGGCCTGAACCTTTGTAGGCCTGAAGTAAATATATCTTTGCACAAAATGGCTGTATTTCAAATGGCTGTATTTCAAATGCCTAATTCAAACCCCTGTTTGTAGAGGTGGTATCTCACAGGGCCTGAACGTCTGTAGGCCTGAAGTAAATATATCTTTGCACAAAATGGCTGTATTTCAAATGGCTGTATTTCAAATGCCTAATTCAAACCCCTGTATGTAGAGGTGGTATCTCACAGGGCCTGAACCTCTGTAGGCCTGAAGTAAATATATCTTTGCACAAAATGGTTGTATTTCAAATGACTGTATTTCAAATGCCTAATTCAAATCCCTGTATGTAGAGGTAGTATCTCAGAGGGCCTGAACCTCTGTAGGCCTGAATTCAATATTGGTGCACCAAATGGCGGTATTTAAAATCTCTGAATGTAACCCAAATGTATTAAGGGTGTATCTCACAATGACATCTGCCTCAAAGGCTGCCAACTAAATTTTTTGTCCCCAAATGAGTGCTTGTTTAAAAACTGAATTTGACAGCAGTATATAAGCCTGTAATTTCACACGTGCTGATGCTGCAAGGCCTGAAAATATAGTTTTTTGTCAAGAGTGTGTTTTTCAAACCCCAGAAAATGATGGGTGTATTTCTACCTTAAATTGCACACTGACTAATACAGATGTTGTAGATTGCCAACAAAGTCTTTTTTTGCTAACAGAATATGAAAGCTGTATATATTAAACTTGAATTTAACACTTGCAGATCTGGAAAATACTGTTTTTGGAAAACAATAGTCTGTTTTTAAAACCCCAGAAAATGATGGGTGTATTTCTACCTTAACCACCGCAGCCCCCTTAGCTTAAACACCCTTAATGACCAGGCCACTTTTTACACTTCTGACCTACACTACTTTAACAGTTTATTGCTCGGTCATGCAACTTACCACCCAAATGAATTTTACCTCGTTTTCTTCTCACTAATAGAGCTTTTATTTGGTGGTATTTCATTGCTGCTGACATTTTTACTTTTTTTTGTTATTAATCGAAATTTAACAATTTTTTTGCAAAAAAATGACATTTTTCACTTTCAGTTGTAAAATTTTGCAAAAAAAACGACATCCATATATAAATTTTGCTCTAAATTTATTGTTCTACATGTCTTTGATAAAAAAAAGTTTGGGTAAAAAAAAAATGGTTTGGGTAAAATTTATAGCGTTTACAAACTATGGTACAAAAATGTGAATTTCCGCTTTTTGAAGCAGCTCTGACTTTCTGAGCACCTGTCATGTTTCCTGAGGTTCTACAATGCCCAGACAGTACAAACACCCCACAAATGACACCATTTCAGAAAGTAGACACCCTAAGATATTCGCTGATGATCATAGTGAGTTCATAGAACTTTTTATTTTTTGTCACAAGTTAGCGGAAAATGATGATTTTTTTCATTTTTTTTTTTTTCTTACAAAGTCTCATATTCCACTAACTTGTGACAAAAAATAAAAACTTCCATGAACTCACTATGCCCATCAGCGAATACCTTGGGGTGTCTTCTTTCCAAAATGGGGTCACTTGTGGGGTAGTTATACTGCCCTGGCATTCTAGGGGCCCAAATGTGTGGTAAGTAGTTTGAAATCAAAATCTGTAAAAAATGGCCGGTGAAATCCAAAAAGTGCTCTTTGGAATGTGGGCCCCTTTGCCCACCTAGGCTGCAAAAAAGTGTCACACATGTGGTATTTCCGTACTCAGGAGAAGTTGGGCAATGTGTTTTGGGGTGTCATTTTACATATACCCATGCTGGGTGAGAGAAATATCTTGGCAAAAGACAACTTTTCCAATTTTTTTATACAAAGTTGGCATTTGACCAAGATATTTATCTCACCCAGCATGAGTATATGTAAAATGACACCCCAAAACACATTGCCCAACTTCTCCTGAGTATGGAGATACCACATGTGTGACACTTTTTTGCAGCCTAGGTGGGCAAAGGGGCCCACATTCCAAAGAGCACCTTTCGGATTTCACCGGCCATTTTTTACACATTTTGATTTCAAAATACTTCCCACACATTTGGGCCCCTAGAATGCCAGGGCAGTATAACTACCCCACAAGTGACCCCATTTTGGAAAGAAGACACCCCAAGGTATTCCGTGAGGGGCATGGCGAGTTCCTAGAATTTTTTATTTTTTTGTCACAAGTTAGCGGAAAATGATGATTTATTATTTTTTTTTTTCTTACAAAGTCTCATATTCCACTAACTTGTGACGAAAAATAAAAACTTCCATGAACTCACTATGCCCATCAGCGAATACCTTGGGGTCTCTTCTTTCCAAAATGGGGTCACTTGTGGGGTAGTTATACTGCCCTGGGATTCTAGGGGCCCTAATGTGTGGTAAGTAGTTTGAAATCAAAATCTGTAAAAAATGGCTGGTGAAATCCGAAAGGTGCTCTTTGGAATGTGGGCCCCTTTGCCCACCTAGGCTGCAAAAAAGTGTCACACATCTGGTATCCCCGTACTCAGGAGAAGTTGGGCAATGTGGTTTGGGGTGTCATTTTACATATACCCATGCTGGGTGAGATAAATATCTCGGTCAAATGCCAACTTTGTATAAAAAAATTGGAAAATTTGTCTTTTGCCAAGATATTTCTCTCACCCAGCATGGGTATATGTAAAAAGACACCCCAAAACACATTGCCCAACTTCTCCTGAGTACGGGGATACCAGATGTGTGACACTTTTTTGCAGCCTAGGTGGGCAAAGGGGCCCACATTCCAAAGAGCACCTTTCGGATTTCACCGGCCTTTTTTTACCGATTTTGATTTCAAACCACTTCTCACGCATTCGGCCCCTAAAATTCCAGGGCAGTATAACTACCCCACAAGTGACCCCATTTTGGAAAGAAGACACCCCAAGGTATTTCGTGATGGGCATAGTGAGTTCATGGAAGTTTTTATTTTTTGTCACAAGTTAGTGGAATATGAGACTTTGTAAGGAAAAAAAATCATCATTTTCCGCTAACTTGTGACAAAATATAAAAAATTCTAGGAACTCGCCATGCCCCTCACGGAATACCTTGGGGTGTCTTCTTTCCAAAATGGGGTCACTTGTGGGGTAGTTATACTGCCCTGGCATTCTAGGGGCCCTAATGTGTGGTAAGTAGGTAAATGACCTGTGAAATCCGAAAGGTGCTCTTTGGAATGTGGGCCCCTTTGCCCACCTAGGCTGCAAAAAAATGTCACACATGTGGTATCTCCGTATTCAGGAGAAGTTGGGCAATGTGTTTTGGGGTGTCTTTTTACATATACTCATGCTGGGTGAGAGAAATATCTCGGCAAAAGACAACTTTTCCCATTTTTTATACAAAGCTGGCATTTGACCAAGATATTTATCTCACCAAGCATGGGTATATGTAAAATGACACCCCAAAACACATTGCCCAACTTATCCTGAGTACGGCGATACCAGATGTGTGACACTTTTTTGCAGCCTAGATGCGCAAAGGGGCCCACATTCCTTTTATGAGGGCATTTTTAGACATTTGGATCCCAGACTTCTTCTCACGCTTTAGGGCCCCTAGAATGCCAGGGCAGTATAAATACCCCACATGTGACCCCATTTTGGAAAGAAGACACCCCAAGGTATTCAATGAGGGGCATGGCGAGTTGATAGAAATTTTTTTTTTTTGGCACAAGTTAGCGGAAATTGATATTTATTTTTTCTCACAAAGTCTCCCTTTCCGCTAACTTGGGACAAAAATTTCAATCTTTCATGGACTCAATATGCCCCTCACGGAATACCTTGGGGTGTCTGTCTTCTTTCCGAAATGGGGTCACATGTGGGGTATTTATACTGCCCTGGCATTCTAGGGGCCCTAAAGCGTGAGAAGAAGTCTGGAATATAAATGTCTAAAAAATTTTACGCATTTGGATTCCGTGAGGTGTATGGTGAGTTCATGTGAGATTTTATTTTTTGACACAAGTTAGTGGAATATGAGACTTTGTAAGAAAAGAAAAAAATATTTCCGCTAACTTGGGCCAAAAAAATGTCTGAATGGAGCCTTACAGGGGGGTGATCAATGACAGGGGGGTGATCAATGACAGGGGGGTGATCAATGACAGGGGGGTGATCAGGGAGTCTATATGGGGTGATCACCCCCCTGTCATTGATCACCCCCCTATAAGGCTCCATTCAGATGTCCGTATGTGTTTTGCGGGTCCGATCCATGTATCAGTGGATCTGTAAAAATCATACGGACATCTGAATGCAGCCTTACAGGGGGGTGATCAATGACAGGGGGGGGATCAATGACAGGGGGGTGATCAGGGAGTCTATATGGGGTGATCACCCCCTGTCATTGATCACCCCCCTGTAAGGCTCCATTCAGACGTCCGTATGTGTTTTGCGGATCCGATCCATGTATCAGTGGATCCGTAAAAATCATATGGACATCTGAATGCAGCCTTACAGGGGGGTGATCAATGACAGGGGGGTGATCAGGGAGTCTATATGGGGTGATCACCCCCTGTCATTGATCACCCCCCTGTAAGGCTGCATTCAGATGTCCGTATGCGTTTTGCGGATCCGATCCATGTATCAGTGGATCCGTAAAAATCATACGGACATCTGAATGCAGCCTTACAGGGGGGTGATCAATGACAGGGGGGTGATCAGGGAGACTATATGGGGTGATCACCCCCGTCATTGATCACCCCCCTGTAAGGCTGCATTCAGATGTCCGTATGCGTTTTGCGGATCCGATCCATGTATCAGTGGATCTGTAAAAATCATACGGACATCTGAATGCAGCCTTACAGGGGGGTGATCAATGACAGGGGGGTGATCAGGGAGTCTATATGGGGTGATCACACCCGTCATTGATCACCCCCCTGTAAGGCTGCATTCAGATGTCCGTATGCGTTTTGCGGATCCGATCCATGTATCAGTGGATCCGTAAAAATCATACGGATGTCTGAATGGAGCCTTACAGGGGGTTATCAATGACGGGGGGTGATCAATGACAGGGGGGTGATCAGGGAGTCTATATGGGGTGATCTGGGGTGATCAGGGGTGAATAAGGGGTTAATAAGTGACGGGGGGGGGGGGGGTGTAGTGTAGTTTGGTGCTTGGTGCTACATATTACTGAGCTACCTGTGTAGCATTTCTCCTGTGGTGTTGCTATCAGTGTGTGAAGAGTGGGAGAAGAGGGTTGCATTGACAATCCAACACAATGGGCATCACATTGAACACATTTTATAAGTGGTCAGAAACTCATGAAAGAATAAAGTTACGTTAAAACTAAGCACACCATTGTTTTTCTTGTGAAATTCCCAATAAGTTTGATGTGTCACATGACCCTCTTCCTATTGAAAAGACAAAAGTTGGATTCAAAATGGCCGACTTCAAAATGGCCACCATGGTCACCACCCATCTTGAAAAGTTTCCCCCCTCACATATACTAATGTGCCACAAACAGGAAGTTAATATCACCAACCATTCCCATTTTATTAAGGTGTATCCATATAAATGGCCCACCCTGTAGATTAGACAGAAAAGCTGCTGCACACTACTAACGGGGAATTAAACTTGTCAGTTCATGGTTCTTTCCCTTTAATCCACTTAACTTATTAAACATGTCATTATTTTTCTGTTAAATTGGTTTCACATTTGTAACAAGTAGCTATTGTCCATGCTAAAACTTTATATTTACTGTTTTTCTACAGGTTAATACCAGCATGCATGAGGCAAAGCTCAGTGAGGAATGTGATGAACTTATGGACATAATACAAAGAAGAAAGCAAATGATTGCAGTGAAGATTAAGGAAACAAAAGTAAGAGAGTGTACATATTAAAAGGGTTTTCCAGGATTTACATTTTTATGGACTATCAGGATAGGTCATCAATATCAAATCAGCAGGGTTCCTACTCCTGGGACCCATGCTGATCTGCTGTACAAAAAAAACATGTTGCTCTGTGCTTAGTCCTCTTCCTAGGCCAGGGGTCAGCAACCTCCGGCACTCCAGCTGTTGTGAAACTACAACTCCCAGCATGCATACTTGCTCTGCTCTTCTCAAAACTCTCACAGAAATGAATGGAGCATGCTGGGAATTGTGGTTTCACAACAGCTGGAGTGCCGAAGGTTGCTGATCCCTGTCCTAGACCATTGGTCACATGGCCTAGGAGGAGCTCAGCCCCATTCAACTGAATAGGGCTGAGCAAAAATACCAAGCACAGCCGCTATCAAATGTATGGCTCTTTGATTGGTAAGCTGCGAGGAGGCCACAGTGTTTAATGGATCTCTGGAGAGGGCTGTGACTTCCTCAAACAGCTGATCAACAAAAGTGGAAGCAAAGTGAACACTGTAGATACGTTCTCATAAACCAGTTTAATGGGACAACGGATTTCAGGAGCGGAACGCTCCATTCATCAGGTCTAATTCGGCATCTGCAAAAATTAGCTACTGTGAGAACTATAACAACCCTCTTTGCCACCATAACCACCTCTCCTATCCTCCTCTCCTGACCTGCATGCCTCCCCTTGTAGAGCGGCACACTGCACATGCAGTAAAAATCTTGACTTGACTGTGACATCTGACCACAGTTGTATTCAGCAATATAATAAAGTTGACGTCTTATTAAAACTGCAAGGTGAGTGACACAAAAAAGTCATATAATAATGGCAGTGTTGCATTATTTTCATGCCCCATCCCTCTAAAAAATAAAAATAAAAGTTAAACATAATACAGTATATATGTCCTCTTAAATAGTTATATTAAAAATAGTACTGAAAAATCCAACCCAGATATATTAGTGGAAAAATAAAAATGTTAAGGCTCTTAGAATGGAGTGGAATATAATTTTTTCCATGAAATGTACATTTATTGTTTAAAAGTCATAAAACACAAAAACTGCTATATAAATATTGTATTGCTATAGAAACATAGAAACGTAGAATGTGTCGGCAGATAAGAACCATTTGGCCCATCTAGTCTGCCCAATATACTGAATACTATGAATAGCCCCTGGCCCTATCTTATCTGAAGGATAGCCTTATGCCTATCCCATGCATGCTTAAACCCCTTCACTGTATTTGCAGCTACCACTTCTGCAGGAAGGCTATTCCATGCATCCACTACTCTCTCAGTAAAGTAATACTTCCTGATATTACTTTTAAAACGTGTCCTTTTGTAGCAGTTGTCCTCTTGTAGCAGTTTTTCTTCTTTTAAATATTCTCTGCTCCTCTTTTATCTTGTTGATTCCCTTTATGTATTTAAAAGTTTCTATCATATCCCCTCTGTCTCGTCTTTCTTCCAAGCTATACATGTTAAGGTCCTTTAATCTTTCCTGGTAAGTTTCATCCTACAATCCATGTACTAGTTTAGTAGCTCTTCTCTGAACTCTCTCCAAAGTATCAATATCCTTCTGGAGATATGGTCTCCAGTACTGCGCACAATACTCCAAATGAGGTCTCACTAGTGCTCTGTAGAGCGGCATGAGCACCCCCCTCTTTCTACTGGTAATTCCTCCCCCTATACACCCAAGCATTCTGCTAGCATTTCCTGCTGCTCTATGACATTGTCTGCCTACCTTTAAGTCTTCTGAAATAATGACCCCTAAATCCCTTTCCTTAGATACTGAGGTTAGGACTGTATCACTGATTGTATATTCTGCTCTTGGGTTTTTACGTCCCAGGTGCATTATCTTGCACTTATCAACATAAAATTTTAGTTGCCAGATTTTTGACCATTCCTCTAGTTTTCCTAAATCCTTTTCCATTTGGTGTATCCCTCCAGGAACATCAACCCTGTTACAAAACTTTGTGTCATCAGCAAAAAGACACACCTTACCATCGAGGCCTTCTGCAATTTCACTGATAGATATTAAACAATTTGGGTCCCAGAACAGATCCCTGAGGTACCCCACTGGTAACAAGACCATGGTCTGAATATACTCCATTGACTACAACCCTCTGTTGTCTGTCCCTCAGCCACTGCCTAATCCATTCAACAATATGGGAGTCCAAGCCCAAAGACTGCAATTTATTGATAAGCCTTCTATGTGGGACAGTATCAAAAGCCTTACTAAAGGCTAGATAAGCGATGTCTACTGCACCTCCGCCATCTATTATTTTAATCGCCCAATCAAAAAAATCTATAAGATTAGTTTGACATGATCTCCCTGAAGTAAATCCATGCTGTTTTTCATCTTTCAATCTATAATCTTACTGACCCAAAGACTAAAGCTGGCAAAGGGCTGACTCAAATGTTTGCTATGGGGCCCAGCTTTTTCTAGTTATGTTCCTGTTAGTCTGTATGGCCACCTAATGTGCATGTGATGTGGAATTTAAGAATTCTTTATCATGCATTTTCAAATTCAGAAAATTTATATTGTCTATGACACTGAGGCGCATACTGTAGATTACCCTCTAAAAGGGGAATGATGGGATACATGGACCTGTAAAGGTTTTTAGACATCTGCTGGTAGTGGTTAACAGACTAAGAACTGGTCACAGTACATTGGTTCCATTCATCTGGAACTCATTTTCAGCTGCAGAAACGTTTGTGCAACAAAATCCACCATGGGTAAAGAAACATTTTCTGATTTTGTTCCACTCCTGATTCTGGCTTACAAATAGTGATGGAAAATGCTGCCATGTGAAAGATAATCTTTATAGTAATCAACCACAACACAACCCAAACACCAGTAAGTAAATCAATGGATCCTAATTACTAGACCTTTACTGTGCACAACTTTTTCAGAAGGCGTGAGGCCCCTTAATTATTGTCAATGACTAGCTGCAATAGCAGTCCTTTGTTAAATGGAATGTGTCACCAATAGTTTTTTCTGCCAGTTCAAACCAGATAGTTACATATCCTTTTTTTTTTTTTTTCTGAACGAAAGGTGATTGATCAAGAGTGTCATCCTGATTACCTGATTGGAGTCAGGAAACAATTTTTCCTCTAAGGCTAGGGCTACAATGCGACTTTTTGTAGCACGACTGATTGATTTTAACTATTGAATGACAGCTGCAGTCAAAATTAATGTGTTCAATTGTTGCAATCTTATGGACTGCAGCTGTCATTTAATAGTTAAATCAATCAGTCGCGCTACAAAAAGTCAGTGTAGCCCTAGCCTAAAATTAGCTTCTACCTCCTGGATTTTTTGCCTTCCTCTGAAATTTGTTGATAATAGGCTTAACTGGATGGATGGATGGATGGATGACTTTTTTCAGCTTTACATTTATGTTACTATGTTACTGAACATGATTTTTGGGGGGGTTCTATATTGCCTGAGTTGTTCTTAAAAGCATTTAGAGATTTGCTTTACAGTAGCCACCATGAGCCATAGGGATTGTTCACACGACCGTGCCGTGTTTTGCGGTCTGCAAATTGTTGATCCGCAAAACACGGATTCCGCCCATGTGCCTTCTGCAATTTATGTAATGGAATGGACGGCCCTTTATAGAAATGCCTATTCTTGTCTGCAAAATGGACAAGGATAGGATATGACTTATAATTTTTGCAGAGCCATGGAACTGAGCAACGGATGCGGACAGCACACAGAGTGTCTATGGGCTCATTCACATGACCGTGGTTTGGTTCTGCATCCAAGCCGCATTCGAGCAAAATATGCGGCTCGGATGCGGAACCAAACCACGGTCATGTGAATGAGCCCATAGACACAATAGACAGGAGGAGACCTCATTGACTTCTATGGGAGAGCTTTCTTGGAATGCTCGTTGACCTGTTCTGCGGTCGGGGGGGGGGGGGGGGGGGGGTTAGATAACCTGTGATATGACCTATTGTGAATGTTGGATCCTGTTTTATCTGTAAATATAGGTGGTATCTAATACTGTGACATAGTTTGTAAGGCTTAAAAAAGACAAACGTCCATCCAGTTCAGCTTGTTATCCTGCAAGTTGATCCAGAGGAAGTCAAACAAAAATTATGGGGTAGAAGCCAAGTAACCTCATTTTAGGGAAAAAAATCCTTCCTGCCTTAGTTGTTTGTTTTTCTAAACTGATTAACCGTAACTTTGATAATCTTTCTGGATACTGTAGTCCAATCATTCCATATAAATATAGAAACTCCAGCGATTGAGTTGCAAAATTTGATTTTTTTAATTGATATTGCGGCTGTGTACAATATGACGTTTCATCAGACTTATGCCGCTTGTTTGAATAAATGTTCAGGATGTTGGCGTCAGGATAAGAGTGCATTCGCACTAACTGGGAAGTTTTGCTTCTGTCCAATCATTCCAGTTATTACTTTAGTTACTCTCCTCTGAACCCTCTCTAGCTGTATGTCTTTCTTGTGCAAAGGAGCCTAGAATTGTACACAATACTTCCTGTACGGTTTTTCTGATATAGTTAAAGGGTTTCTGTCACCCCATTAAACCGTTTATTTTTTTTTTCTTTAATAATAATCCCTATAGTGCGATCTCATGATACATAATCAAATTAATAATTTTGGTTCAGTAGATTTTGCTAAAAAACTATTTTTAAAATATGCTAATTACCTTGCTACCAGCAAGTAGGGCGGCTACTTGCTGGTAGCAGCCGCATCCTCCGATGGTAATGACGCCCCCTCGGCATGCTGATTGACAGGGCCAGGGAAGGTAATCCTTCTCTGCTGGCGCTGTTAGAATTTGAAATCTCGCGCCTGCGCCGTACCTGGCTTCAATCGGCGCAGGCGCACTGAGAGGCGGCCGCTCTGCTCGACCGCTCCATCCTCAATGCGCCTGCGTCGATGACGTCATCGCATACACCAGGAAGAGAAGACGCCGGCGTCTTCTCTTCCGGGTGTATGCGATGACGTCATCGACGCAGGCGCATTGAGGATGGAGCGGTCGAGCAGAGCGGCCGCCTCTCAGTGCGCCTGCGCCGATTGAAGCCAGGTACGGCGCAGGCGCGAGATTTCAAATTCTAACAGCGCCAGCAGAGAAGGATTACCTTCCCTGGCCCTGTCAATCAGCATGCCGAGGGGGCGTCATTACCATCGGAGGATGCGGCTGCTACCAGCAAGTAGCCGCCCTACTTGCTGGTAGCAAGGTAATTAGCATATTTTAAAAATCGTTTTTTAGCAAAATCTACTGAACCAAAATTATTAATTTGATTATGTATCATGAGATCGCACTATAGGGATTATTATTAAAGAAAGAAAAAAAAAAAGGTTTAATGGGGTGACAGAAACCCTTTAAAGAACATTTTAAGGTTAGTTTTACTCTTTGCCAATGAGTGTCTCTAGTTTGGCTGCTTTTATCTTTTACATAGTTTTCAAATGCTTCCCCACTTCCTTCCTGTTTTAGTGATTTAAATGATTTATTTTTTGTCATTTATTACCCGCTTTACATTTCTGTGTATTCACATTGCATTTTCTTATTCCTTATCTTTTAATTTCCACAAGGGATGTACCTCTCACAATAAGAGTTTAGGATGCTTTTAAAAATCTCCAATTTTGTGGCTGCATTGTTATTTTTGAGGACATTTTCCTAGTTAGTGAGACTAATGGCCACTCTTAGCTGGTCAAATTTAGCTTTTTGAAAGTTCCATTTTTGTGCCTCCCTGAAGAAACACTCATATGAATGACAATTGGAAGGTTATTATTAGAGATGAGTGAATCGATTTTTGATAAGTATAATTTGATCCGAATTTCAGGAAAAATATTTATTTGTCCCGAAGCCGAATTTCCTCAGGCTTCTTGGTAACGAATCTGATTTTTTCTAAAATGACTGCTGCACATGTTAGAACTAGCAAGTAAGAAGTCTGGGAACTAGGGATCACCCACAATGCCATGCATGCAGCCAGCCAATCAGCAGCTAGTCAGTCCCTGTGATGTCACAGCCCTATAAAAAGCTCAGCCTGCTCGGTCTCCGCCATTTTCCAGTGAACTTAGTGCAGGGAGAGACGTTACAGGCACTAGGGAGGAAAGATTATGAAAGACTATTCAGCAGTTTAGGGAAAGATTATTCATAGTGTAGGGATAAAATAAGGAGGCATTATCCACACTGTAGGGAGAGAGCTGGAATCAAATGCACAGTGTAAAGCCTGGGTAATAGGAGCTATTCAACTACACCTTGCTGGGGTTACAAAAAATGATCTAATACTACATATTTTTGGGGGGTTTGTTTTATATATAAGTACATCCATTCATCCTTGATTCTGGGGTGAAATTGCAGTCTGATACTACAGATTTTAGGGTGCTAAAATTATATTACATGCAAATATATCTGTTAATCCCTATTTGTGGAGTTGGTGAGAAATTGCAGCCAGATAATATTTCTCTTTTACCCGTTCAGTTTATTTTAATTTACACTATGTTGGACAAACAGATAAGCCCTTCTAAGAGAATGAGCAGTGGCCAAAATGTTTCTTGAGCTGGCTGGAGTAGCAGCAGAAGAAGGAGGGGGTGGTAGCAGCAATCGCAGCGACAGGCCAGAGCTGCCAGTGTCATTTAGCAGTCTTGTTTTGACCAGCAACCCAGCTGTCCTTGAATGGTTCATTTGGTCTTCATCGCAAGTGACAACAGACACCCCCATCCAGGAGTCGTGGATTCCTCTCACACCATGCTTAGTTGGCATGGCCCGGGAACAAGCTCTGTACCGCCACCTGTCCTGAACCTGCCTCTGTCATTTTCTGTTTCTTCAGCTCGAGAAGTATTATATGCCGTCGGCTCAGCTCCACTTTTCAGTGAGGATGAGTTTCTAGAGGACCGTCAGGAGCTACTTCCCAGTCAAGATCTGGAGGAGAGATCTGCTGGTTCCTATGGTAGGCAGGAAAGTAGCAACGTGAGAGTCATGTGGGAGCTGGAGTTGTGAGCGATCAGGCACGTGGCCCTGAGACTGGCAAGGGTGACATTAGTGACGTGCAGGCAGTAGCTGATGATATAGCCGATCGCACGTGGGAGCTGGGAGAAGAGGGGGCTTCATCTTCATCAAGAGAAGAGGGTGGCAGCTTGCGTGCCCCCTGGAAGAAGCCGTCGGGCAAAGCGTACGTCGGGGGGGGGGGGGGGTTGCTGGAGGTCACACTATACAGCGGTCCGTATCATTTCATGTTTCTATGTTTGTTCCACTTATTACCTTTTCAGTTTAGCCTTGTGCCTTACCTATCTTATATTGTGGTTTATACAGTTGGGTTGGTTATCCACCATACACTAAAATTATATGGCCATTGGGCCTGCCTGCTTTGTAGGTTGGCTAGGGAACTTTTTACCTAGCTATATAAATCATCCTCACTTTAAGGATTAGTGTACTGATGGATATGGACCCTTCTGATTAGTGGACTTTTACAGGCGTTCTTTGATACTCATAGATCGCTGTATGTTTTTATGTGTGACTTGCCACATGCTGCTATATGGGATCCGTTTTTAACCGTATCTCTGTGATTGTATTATTATACTTTTTATTATATGGAATTCAATAAATATTATATTTATTTACATTTTTGTAGTGTGGCTTTTTGAGTGTTTTCAGCTTGTGCGTGAGGCAGAGGCTGAGCCAGCAGGGTGGTTGCCTGGTCGTAAGTCAGCCGGGTGG
Organism: Bufo bufo; assembly: GCF_905171765.1. Classification (NCBI taxonomy): domain Eukaryota; kingdom Metazoa; phylum Chordata; class Amphibia; order Anura; family Bufonidae; genus Bufo; species Bufo bufo. The sequence continues at coordinate 61,835,893 of NC_053396.1, forward strand.
CAGCAGTGTGAGGTCTGGAGCCACATGCGCCTGGGGTAGACCTTCTGCTACGCAGGAGCCTACCTGTCCGGAAAGAACAAGTGGTGCACAGGTTCGCGGATGCAGCAGCAGGCAGTCACCACAGAGTGGTGGGGGGAAAATGCCATATTCAGCTTTGTTGGAATTTTTCATCAAGCCACCAGAGGAATTCAGTGTGTGCATTTGTAGAATCTGAGGGCAGAAGGTGAAGCGTGGCCAGGGTGCCAATGTTAGTACCAAGGCCATGTAACAACACATTCAGAGTCACCATAAAGTGGCCTGGGAAAACCATGGCACTAATGTAGTGGTACAGCCTAATGTAGCAACTGCTGCATCACCCAGTGGCTGGCACCCTTTTCCAGCAGTCAAGGCTGTACCACCTCAGTAGTCCCAATGATCCTCCTCCTACTACTCCTCATCACTTGTTTCATCAGCAATCTATCGCCAAGGCAATTGCAAAAAAAACAACAGTACGCGTGCACTCATCCAACGGCACAGAAGCTGAACAAGCTCTTGGCCAAGTTGCTGGTACTGCAGTCATTCCCTTTCCATGTGGTGGAACTTTCAGAGAACTGATGTCTTGTGTCGAGCCAAGGTGGAGAGTCCAAAAAGGCTGTACCAGCCCTGCACACATATGTTGAACAGAAGGTGGGCCAGTCCTTGAGCCTGTCTGTGTCTGCTAAAGTTCAAGGCAGCTCTGACATGCAGAGTTGTAACTATGGTCAAGGGCAATATATGTTCTTTACGGCCTACTGGGTAAATGTGGTTCCTGCCCAGCCACACCAGCAACTTGGCCAGGTGACGGCACTGCCACCTCCACGTTCTCAAGTTGTGGGTCCTGCGCCAATGTCCTCATATGCTTCCTCATCTTCGACCTTGTCCACAGCCTCCACTGCAGGCACAATTCGGAGTGCTACTCAAGTATTCCACCTGTGCAGAACATGGGAGTGTCAGGCTGTTCTGCACCTGGTTTGCCTGGGCGAACTGAGTCACACCGGGGAGGAACTGCTCCATGTTTTTCAAGATAAAATTGAATCCTGGCTGTCTTTTAGCCAACTTAAGATTGGAACCATGTTCACAGTTAATGGGAAGAACATCGTGTCAGCGATGTGTCAAGGAGGGCTTACCCATGCGCCCTGCATGGAGCACATCTAGTTGTAAAGCATTTCCCGAAGTCTTCCACCCAACTTCAAGACATCCTGCGAATGGCTAGGAAACTGTGCATGCTATTCAGGCACTCTTACACTGAAAAGCATGCCCTTCTTGAGCTGAGAAGGCAGAACAGCGTTCCCCAACATCACCTGATATGCAACATTTCCATCCGTTGGAACTCCAACCTCCACATGTTGGACTGACTATATGAGCAGAGGAAGACCATTAATGATTTCTTGATGATGCAGGCGGACAGGAGAACTCCCCTGTGTAACTTTGATGTTAACCAGTGACAGCTCATGCGTGACACCAGCCGTTTGCTCAGGCCCTTTAAGGAGGCCACTTTATTTGTCAGTTGCCAGGGCTACAGGATGAACAATGTCATTCCACTCCTTCAAGATGCTGTTAAATCTGTCTAGAATACCTATGATGAATGCCAGACCGCTTGCAATCAATATACATTTTATTGATAAATAAATACATAAGTTAAAACCAAGTATACATAGGTGCAGGGGAAAAAGGCGACATCTACTGAAAGAGAACACAGTGGGAATAGTTCATACATGTCCACAAAATAAAAAGAGAACCAATAAAGTTCAAGTGCAATAATTATCAGTAGCAAAATGTGCAGGACCAAAAACAATTACCCATACTGTGTCTCCTCTAGGATGGCGCCAGCCCCAACATGCATTTTGGCTGGCTGGACAGGGGACAGGAGACGTGGTGCCTACATCACAGCCACCTGAGCCCTGTGGGGGCTGAACTATAGGAGGAGGAGGACATTTACACACAAGCAAAGTAAACAGAAATTGGTGTTTTTTCTGCACAAGTGACAGGAGAGGAGCAGGTAGAGAGCGATGAGGAAGACCAAGCAGATGACCCCAAGACACTGTGGCAATATGCAGTGGAGATGGGGGCTGGAAGTCCCTTTGAGTCCCTTGCACAAATGGCCAGATGCATGCTGAGTTGCTTGCGTAGTGACAGCGGTATTATCACCCTTTGGGAAAGGGATGACTACTGTCTCTCCACCATGTTGGACCCTCGCTACCGCTGCAAAATCGGGGCCTTTTATCCACCCGCTAAGACATCCTATATGCGCCATCGCCCATCCTCACAAAGGTCTGTGCAGGGGGCCCTCTGCGCTCACGTTCCACTGCCATGGCTGCTGGAGGGGGTGGGGGGCAGGAGCAGCACCAGCTCCATCAGCAGCAACTTAAGTCTGGAGTCTCTAATGAGCACTTTTCTTCACCCGACTACTGAAAAAAAACACCCACCAGCAGCAACAAGACATAAGGCAGAACCTGAACCAGCATATGTGGCATACTTAGTCTGCACCCTGCTACCTGATATCCAAGATCCCCTGGACTACTGGCAGCCAAACTTGATTTGTGGCCACAACTGGCCAAGTTTGCCCTGGACAAGCTTTCCTGTCCAGCCAGTAGTGTGGCATCAGTGCGGGTGGGGGCATAATTACCCGAAGGATAAATCGCCTTTCCACCTAAAATGTGGAGAGACTGACCTTTTGTAAAGATGAATCAGGTGTGGATCAGCTAGGATTTCCATACGCCAGTGCCTGATGCATCAGACTAGATCTTTTTGGGTGCCACACACAAACTTTGTGAAAAGAGACCCGTTTCTTTTGGCTACCTCCTTCAGCCACTATTCTGATTCTGCCACTCGCCTTATGCCACACACCTGCTGCCATGGTCTCCTACTGCCACCCACCAATTTGTGCTGTTACTGCCACTGCTGTTGCACTCACCATGTGACTGGGCCACTGTGTTGACTCCTCATACGTTTGCCACTCTCATCACTCTATGACTGGGCCACTGTGTTGATTCCTTATGCGTTTGCCACCCGTCCATCACCACTCTGTGACTGACCACTATGTTGACTCCGCATGCATTTGCAACCCTCACCACTCTGTGACTGGGCCAGTGTGTTGACTCCACAAGCGGTTGCCACCCTCCCAATACTGTCAACTGCCGGTCATACAGACGCAAAGTAACTATTTCACTACCACAGCGGACTACCTATGCATGTTTCTGCAATGCAGTATTATACACCAATACACAGGGTCTCTGCAGACAGGAAATAGCTGTTTCTTGACGCAATTCATCACAAATAAATAAAATCTTTTTGGAAAATTCTGCAAATTGTCGCTCATCTCTAGTTATTATTTTATGGTCAGTATTTCCCAGGTGTCCACCAACCTGCACGTCTTGCTGTTCAGTCAAGTCTATTGGTTAATACTGAGTCCAGCATGGCCATCCGTCTAGTACGATCCAGAACCAGTTGGTAACAGTAATTGTCTTTATTTATTGCCAAGAACCTGTTTCCGTTATGAGATCCACAAGTTTCAGTTTCCCAGTCTATATCTTGAAAGTTGAAGTCCCCAATAATAATGACCTCATTATGTTTTGCCGTCTCATCTGTTTCCCTTAGTCGCAGATTTTCTGGTATATTAGGTAGCATATAACAAACTCCTATTAGTATTTTATTATTATTTTTGCCTCCACATTTTTATTTCCCTCACTTACATCTTCCCGGAGTGCGAGCTTTAGACAGGACTTTACATAAAGGCATACGCCTCCCCCTCTCCGGTTTTGATGATCCTTTCTAAATAGACTGTAACCCTGTACGTTAACTGCCCAGTCATAGCTGTCATCCAGCCATGTCTCAATTATTCCCACTATGTCATAGTCCTCCTCAGACATTACTAAATCCAGTTCACAAATTTTATTGGTCAGGCTTCTGGCTTTAGTATACATACAATTAAGAGGTTTTTGGATGGTTTTTTTTACCATACACCTTTCCATATGAACTGTTCTAGTCCTTCCCTCCATTTTACCCCCAGTCCCATTACCTCGCCCCAGGTCACTTTCTGCACTGTCTTACCCTCCTATAATGTAATTACCCTTTCCCCCAGTTCCTAGTTTAAACACTCCTCCAACCTTCCAGCCATCTTCTCTCCCAAAACAGCTGCACCTTCCCCATTGAGGTGCAGCCCATCCTCATGATAGAGCCTGTAGCCAACAGAGAAGTCAGCCCAGTTCTTCAGGGACCAAAACCTCTCCATCCTGAAACAGTTCTTGAGCCCCTTGTTAACCTCCCTAATCTCCCGCAGCCTTTCTGGTGAGGCTCATGATGTAGGTAGTATTTTAGAAAATACTAGCTTTGAGGTTCTTGCCCTGAGCTTGGGACATAAGTCACTGAAATAACTTTTCAGGATCCTCCACCCACTTCTGACTTTCTCATTGGTTCCAATGTGGTCCAGGACTGCTGGGTCTTCACCAGCCCTCCCAGTAATTTGTCAATTCGTTCCACAATACTGTATGTCAAACTCAAGCACCAGGAAGACAACAAAACATTCAGTGATCCTGGTCTTTGTGACAGATGTTCCTATCTGTACCCCTTATGATTGAGTTTCCCCACTTCCAGCATCTGTCTGGCCTGCCCTTCATTCCTGGTCCCCTAGTTACTGGAGCTGTGTCTTGCTGCAGCAGTGCAATACCTGAATTGACATCCCTCTTATCTGCCAACCTTGCAAACTTATTGGGGTGTGTCAGATCAGGGTTAGCCTCCCTGGCACTCCTCCCTCTACCCCACTTTCTACCTATAGCTCAGCTAGCTACCTTCCTGATCTTCCATTCTCCTACCTTCCCTTTCATCTACCCAATAGTGTGTCTGCTCTGTGAGCAGCAAACTCTTTTTCATATTGCCGAGATATCTCTGTGTCAAAATGCTATTTAAATAAGGATCTGGGATTCCAAACATGCACACATTTTGCACAAAGTATGCATCCTCAAATGGCTTTTCCAGGACTGCCACATTTTACAAGATGTGCATTGGACTGCGTTGTCAATCATGGAACACATACTTGCTAACTGGGATTACGCTAGAAAAGAGAATAAAAAAAAGAAGAAAAACACAATAATACAATGCAATTAAAATGATAAACAACTGAATGTTGTTCCCTTCTTAAGTCCCTGAATATAAAGTCACTTAATCGGAAGTCACACTTAAAGGGGTAGGTCATCATTATCACATTGGTGGTGGTCCGAGTCCCAGCATCTAGTGTTGAGGGAATCGAAGCTGATGAAGTGGAATTCGATCCAAATTTTAGGAAAAAATCTGATTAAGTGCTTTATACTAAAGAATCGATTTTATTTTATTTTTTCCTAAAACGGCGGCTACACATGTTACAAAGTGAAAGTAAGAAGCTTACGAACGTGAAATCACCCATAATTTCATGCAGACAGCCATTCAGCAGCTAGCTGATTATAGGGTACAGGGAGAGATGTGCCAAGCGCTATGGACAGTGATTAAGAAAGCCTTCAATTGTAAAATATTGAATAGGAAGAGTTCAGGAACAGCGCAGAGACAGTGTAGGGAGATCATAGGGAGAGCATAGAGAGAGGGCTGGGACTAATTAAACAGTGTGCCCCTTGGTTAATAGATAAGTAATTCTATTATACCTTGATTAACTAACTTGGGTGAAAAAGCGGTCTAATGCTACTGTTATTGGGTTGTTCACATGGTTTCATAGAAAATTTATTGTATAACACATTCATTCTGTAATTGGGGTGAAAAAGAGGTCTAATAGCAGTGATTCATCACAAAATAATTCGGATCAAATCAAATTTTTTAGAAAAATTCGGAGAAGCGAATTTTTGAAAACTTTGCTCATCTTTAACATTGATGTTGGAAAATATGCTTATTGGAAACTCATTAAATGTAGAGAAATTACAACAGGCTTTTGGAGATAAATGGTACAATTTCACAACTTTTTTTTTGTCAAAATATTCCCTGGGACGCTTATTAACTGTAGAAGCCTTGCAATAGTTTTTCTTTTAAAAAACGATGCAATAATGCAACATCTGCAGTGAAAATCCACACTGCTAGCTATGCCGCGAAAAAAAAAAATTTGGGGAGAGATTTAGAACTGGTTTAGTTGCCCATAGCAATCAATCAAATTCCACCTTTCATTTTCCAAAGGAGCTGTCAGAAATGAAAGTTGGATTCTAATTGGTTGCTAAGCCAGTTCGACTTTACACCAGTTTGATAAATCTCCCCCGTTGTTCTCTTATTAACTGTTTCTCAATGGATTTCTGGGGGGAAAAGAAGGGTTGCACAGCATCTGTAGCAAAAATATTCCCTGTAGGTGACAGAAAAAGATGCTTATTGTGCACTGTGGTATCTCTGTATTTGGACTGAAGGTAACATATTTTACCACATGGGAACACTGTGAAAACAAAACCCATAAAACTATGTCAGAATAGTTTTTTTTCCCAATTCCATGCCATTTGGAATTTTCTCCAGCTTCCCACTTAATTGTATGCAATATAAAATGCTGCCATTAGAAAGTAAAAATTTGTCCTGCAAAAAAAAAAGCCATGATGTGATGGAAAAATAGAAAGTTATGGCTCTGGGAAAGCATGGAGTAAAAAAAATGAGGGTTTAAAAAAAAAAGGGGGTTTGAAAACTGATGCTACACAGTTGCATATACACTCCTCAGCATTGCAATTACAACATCAATAAGGACAAGACTAAAATGTAGCAGATTGATGGGGACATAATCCTTGAACTGAGAGAACTTGTGTTATTACTCCAGCAAAATGCTACATTCCTAGGCCGAGATGTTAGCACTGTTCAATGTTGCATTGTCCCTTGGTTGGGAATACAATAACAAATTGGAATGACAACAAGAGATACACAGAGGTGAACCTCTGCACAGATAGATCTTATGATTAGAAGAATGGTGCTTAGTGATTAGTGATGGCCTTGCGGTTTGCCCGGCAGTTGGTTCGTGGCGACCTTTGCACGTTCGCGATCCGCTGAACATGCGAACATATGGCGATGTCTGCGCGCGCCATATTCTTTTGCATTGCGCCGAACTTTGACCCATGACACATCCATCAGGTGGGACAGGTCAGCTAATTCAGACGTTTCAGCACATGGACACCTCCCAACCCTATAACATAACCCCATCTGGCAGCCATTTTACATTGTGTTTTGCCAGTGTAGAGAGAGGTTGCATTTTGGAGCAGGGACAGGCTGTTAGGAACTTAGGGACACCAAACACTAGCTAATAGGATCACAAAAGTCCTTTTAAGGACTGGTAACATTGTGCTATCGATAAGTGTGATACACAGAGGGGTGTGATATACTTATAATATACTTTTTAACATATAAAGTATATTATAGTGCATTTGTATGCTTCCAGAAAATACTGATTGAGGGCTGCGATCTATCAGCTTCAACAAAATAGTGATAGAGGTTTTCCATATACCTGCGTCCACAAAATTACTGCTTGAGGGTGATATACCAGCTTCAACTAACAACTCATTGAGGCCTGCCATATATCAGCTTCCACAAAATAGTGGTAGAGGTTTTCCATATACCTGCGTCCACAAAATACAGATTGCAGGTTTTGATATACCTGCTTCAACTAACAACTGATTTAGGCCTGCCATATATCAGCTTCCACAAAATTCTGATTGAGGAGGGGTTTAAAATACAGTTGATATAAAAAGTCTACACACCCCTGTTAAAATGTCAGGTTTCTGTGATGTAAAAAAATGAGACAAAGATAAATCATTTCAGAACTATTCCACCTTTAATGTGACCTATAAAGTGTACAATTCAACAAACTGAATTTTTTTAGGTAGAGGGAAGAAAAAATATTAAAATAATATAATATGGTTGCATAAGTGTGCACGACCTTAAACAAATACTTTGTTGAAGCACCTTTTGATTTTATTACAGCACTCTTTTTGGGTATGAGTCTATCAGCATGGCACATTTTGACTTTTCGTTGCAAAAACACTCCAAATCTGTCAGATTGCGAGGGCATCTCCTGTGCACAGCCCTCTTCAGATCACCCCACAGATTTTCAATCGGATTCAAGTCTGGGCTCTGGCTGGGCCGTTCCAAAACTTTAATCTTCTGGTGAAGCAATTCCTTTGTTGATTTGGATGTATGCTTTGGGTCGTTATCATGCTGAAAGATGAAGTTCCTCTTCATGTTCAGCTTTCTAGCAGAAGCCTGAAGGTTTTGTGCCAATATTGACTGGTATTTGGAACTGTTCATAATTCCCTCTAGCTTAACTAAGGCCCCAGTTCCAGCTGAAGAAAAACAGCCCCAAAGCATGATGCTGCCACCACCATGCTTCATTGTGGGTATGGTGTTCTTTTGGTGATGTGCAGTGTTGTTTTTGGGCCAAACATATCTTTTGGAATTATGGCTAAAAAGTTCAACCTTAGTTTCATCAGACCATAACACCTTTTCCCACATGCTTTTGGGAGACTTCAGATGTGTTTTTGCAAAATGTAGCCTGGCTTGGATGTTTTTCTTCGTAAGAAAAGGCTTCCATCTTGCCACTCTACCCCATAGCCCAGATATATGAAGAATACGGGAGATTGTTGTCACATGTATCACACAGCCAGTACTTGTCAGATATTCCTGCAGCTCCTTTAATGTTGCTATAGGCCTTTTGGTAGCCTCCCAGACCAGTTTTCTTCTCATCTTTTCATCAATTTTGGAGGGACTTCCAGTTCTTGGTAATGTCACTGTTGTGCCATATTTTCTCCACTTGATGATGACTGTCTTCACTGTGTTCCATGGTATATCTAATGCCTTGGAAATTCTTTTGTACCCTTTTCCTGACTGATACCTTTTAACAATGAGATCCATCTGATGCTTTGGAAGCTCTCTGTGGACCATGGCTTTTGCTGTGGGATGCGACTAAGAAAATTTCAGGAAAGACCAACTAGAGCAGCTGAACTTTATTTGGGGTTAATGAGAGGCACTTTAAATGATGGCAGGTGTATGCTGACTCCTATTTAACATGATTTTGAATGTGATTTGCTTAATTCTGAACACAGCTACATCCCCAGTTATAAGGCTGGGTTCACACTTGAGCGTTTTACAGCGCGTTCAAACGCGCTGTAAAACGCTCAACACATGAAAACCAATGCTTCCCTATGGCCCTGGTTCTCACTTGAGCGTTTTACAGCGCTGAAAAATGCGCTGTAAAATGCCCTACGCTCAAACAAGTACTTGAGCTTCTTTGGGGCGTTTTGACGCGCGTTTGTGGCCATAGGACATTGCAGTCAATCACACAAACGCGCGTCAAACGCGCGTTTACTATTGCAAAAAACGCTCGTCAAAAACGCGCGTCAAAAACGCGCGTTAAACGCGCATTTCAAAGACGCTCAGGTCTGAACCCAGCCTAAGAGGGTGTGCACACTTATGCACCACATTATTTTTGTTTTTTTGTTTTCTTCCCTCCACCTAAAAGATTTCAGTTTGTTTTTCAATTGAGTGGTACAGTTTTTAGGTCACATTAAAGGTGGAAAAAGTTCTGAAATGATTTATCTTTGTCACATTTTTTACAGCACAGAAACCTGACATTTTAACAGACTTTTTATATCCACTGTACCTGCCTTCACAAAATACTGATTGAGGGGTGCGATATACCTGCTTCCACCAAATATTGATTAAAGGGATTTATATACCTGTTTCCACAAAATTCTGATTGAGGGGTGCGATATACCTCCTTCTACAAAATACTGATTAAGGGGTTCTATATACCTGCTTCCACAAAATACTGATTGAAGGTTGCGATATAACAGCTTCCACCAAATACTGATTGAGACCTGCAATATACCTGTTTCCACAAATACTGCTCTTCTCTAGGGACTTTGGCACAGGGTCATTTTGACAGGGTCCTCTTGCCCAATGGCTGACCGCTGGGCTTGTCGGAACTGCTAGCCTGCCAACTACTGCCATATAAATTTGTGGACTGCCGACAACTGACACCCCTCACGGCTAACCCTGTCTCTCTGCCGGAAATAAAACACAACAAGCCGTTTTTGTGGGTCAAAGGTCGGTCACAGCTTTATTTATCTCTCCATTTTTAATGTATTTTTTATAACTCTTTAATAACCATCCAACGCTTAAATGCCGGAGTGCGAGAAGCGCTATGCCGCACTGAACATTGATGCGCAAGTCTGCCTTCTCCTCCACTGTACCATTTTTCTTAAACCACCGACCTCCAGCTGTGACTTAATAAAGTAAAAGAAATATAAAACATCAAACAAACAGAGCATAACTGCATAATGGGAGGGAGGGCGGGAAAGCTTCCCACTGTTAGGTGCTGGAGAAAAGAGGCCGAACCTCAGGAGACCCTCCTTTTTATTATCTCTAAAGAGGAAGAGGAGGAGCGACCCTACCATTTGCACACCCTGGGGAAGAGGGGGCAGAAACCAATACTAGAAGCATTGCTAGGGCCCCTTTAAACCCCTTTCTGTCCTGACTCTAACCTAACCAGCCAGACAGGCAGGAAATATAATACCCCACTCCCTCAACACCGTCCTCAGTCTGAAACGCCTGCGCTATACGCTATGGCGTTTAATAGACTGCAGACAACTGACACCCCCCAGAGCTAACCCTGTCTCTCTGCCGGAAATAAAACACAACAAGCCGTTTTTGTGGGTGAAAGGTCGGTCACAGCTTTATTTACCTCTCCATTTTATTTTATTTTTTTAAACTCTTTAATAACCATCCAATGCTTAAATGCCGGAGTGCGAGAAGCGCTATGCCGCACTGAACATTGATGCGCAAAAACGCCTTCTCCTCCGCTGTACCATTTTTCTTAAACCACCGACCTCCACGAAGGAGGCCGTGTACCTCTACACGGCACTCCGACACCCACCCAGCAAAAACAAGGCTTGTTCCACCCCATCCTGCAGGCCAGAGAGAAAGATGTCCAAGCCGATGTACACGCCATCAGGGCGCATCAAACGCTGATTGTCCCCTTCCAGCTGATGATGGCGAACCCCCCCCCCCCCCCAGAGAACGAACAAATCTGGAAATTCTAACATTCACCGTATGCCTAGCTCTCTCTATAGAACCAGAATTTCGGGCACCCTGCCAAGTGACCCTGGCAACCATTCCCAACCACACTAACACCACTTCCAAAAAGAAAGAAGGAATCCTTTCCAGATCCGCTCTAATGAGAGTAATGAGCTCTGCTACCTTAAGCAGGCAAAGATCATTACCCCCCAGCATGTATTACCAAAATCACCGGGGGTTGTGAGATTGAACTGATGTGGACAGTTTCGGGCAAAACCTGAGACCAACGAAGACCCCGAATGCCATGCCATATCACATCAACATTCCGAAGACCAAGGCTTCTTCCACCGGGTCTAGCTTCAGCCCTCTGGCCAGCCCATAACAAATACGAGTGACCCACGAAGCACACCGTGGGGCGACATGAATCTGCAAGAAAAATCCGAGTAAGTCAGGGCGAACATAAGACACAAAGCAATTGGACTTCCAGCGACCGATACGCTGAACTTCGGAATCTGGTAGCCCCACCCTAGCAGCTTCCGTCGCAGCGCCGATCCTGAAGGAATGAGAACCGTAGTCAGCAGCACGACAACCCATGACAGTCAGACACCGCTGAAAAACTGAAGTAAATTGGAACCGAGTGAGCAGAGCGGAAGAGGAGTGACATAAAAAACGGGACTCAATGGCCGAGAAGACAAATTCCGCAGTCGCCGCAACCGGGCACGCTGGGCCAGGAATGCGATACAGCAACACACTGCAACCTCGTCCGAAGATATCAGTCTTTGAACGACGAATGCGAATTCTGACTGAGGAGTCTGTGACTAGCACATCTTCCGCTAAGGGGCCACCCGGCCTGTACTTGGACGGGGGGAGCAGTTCGCTAATCCGAAAAGCACCGAAAAAAGCCAGACAAAACGCGACACGAAACAATAACACTTCCTCGGGAGAAGGGCAGACTAGCCCCAGGGACTGAATTAGTTGGAGAAGGAGCTGAAACGAAACGGGGCACCTGCACTCGGTACGTATACCTTCTTTACGCCAACCCTTAAGGGCTTGGCGAATCAAGAAAAACTTTGTGACGTCCTCCCAGCCCAATAAACGAAAATAAAAACTGATTCCCGCCAAATGCCTTTGAACCACTACCGCTGAAATCCCCGCCTCTCTCATTTGCAACACAAAGTCAACTGTAACACACAACCGGTCAGACATAGATGAGTGGACCGAAAAGTTACCAGCAAGCGCCACCCAGTCAGCCCAGGCCTTACCATAACCCGTCCATGTTCGGGGCACGACTGAAGTTCGAATCAGAGGAATCAACCGCTCAGCGGAATATCCCAGAGATGAGCTGGGCACCTGGAGCCCTCCGGAGAAGCTGCTGGTACTAGTTCCCGGAACTCCTGCCAATTAAAGCGAGAGAGTGCATCAGCGGCACTGTTAATGACACCTGGAACATGGGAAGCACGGAAATAAATATTAAACTGTAAACATCTTAAAACAAGGTGGCGCAACAATGACAGGACCGGGAGAGACGAGGAAGTCAAACGGTTGATACAATGAACCACGGACATATTATCTGTCCAAAAACAGACCCACCGGTACTGCAAAGAGGAAATCCATAACTCAATAGCCACTATAATGGGAAAAAGTTCCAACAAAGTAATGTTGGAACAAAGACCCGCTAAGCGCCACTCATCAGGCCAGGGCGCAGCGCACCAGTTGGTGCCCAGGATGGCGCCAAAACCTAAAGAGCCTGCTGCATCAGTAAACAGAGAGAGGTCATGATTGGAAACGGCTGGAAGTTGCCAGCACGTGTGTCCATTGTGACAAAGCAGGAAATAGCGCCACACCTGCAGATCACGTTTCAGCTGGACCGTCAAACGTATGTGGTACCTAGGGTTAGAAAGGCCGCGAGTAGACAGGGACAAACGCTGCGAGAATACCCTACCCATTGGCATGACCCGGGACGCAAATAGCAGAAGGCCCAGCAGGGACTGCAATTGTTTAAGCGTTACCGATTTAACTGCGCAAAAGCCTTCTATCAGAGCTAACAGTTTTGACAATTTATCACTCGGGAGCCTGAAAACCATCGACTGTGAATCGATTTCAATACCCAAGAAAACGATGGAGGTGGCAGGGCCTATTTTATCAGGAGATAGCGGAACGCCGAATTTAGCCATTAGGAAACAGAACGTGTCCAATAGGAATTTGCACTGGGGGGAGTCACGAGGGGCCACAAAAAGCAAATCGTCGAGATAATGGATTATAGAGTTGAAACCTTTCGCATATCTCGCGGCCCATTCCAAAAAAGAACTGAATAATTCAAAAAAGCGACAAGACATTGAACAACCCATTGGCAACCACGTAATAATAATAGCCATCTACCATGCAGCCAAGCAGATGGTAACAATCCGGGTGCACCGGAAGCAACCTAAAAGCCGACTCAATGTCGGACTTGGCCATCCACGCCCCTATCAAAGGACACGTAAGAGACTGTCGCGTCGTCTTTTGCGATGCCGTCGTTAACCGAATCGCCCTTGGGGAAAGATAAGTGATGAATCAGCCTAAAAGAGCCTGGTTCCCGTTTAGGGACGAGGCCTAATGGAGAAACCTGGATGTTTAATGAACAGGGGGTTAGAAAAGGGGCCCATAATTCTACCCAACTCTACTTCCTTACCGACTTTGTACCTCAAAACCTCCGGATACTGGACCGACGACGGCACCGCCAGCTCTCTGAGAAGGTCTGGCAGACGTTCTTCTGTACTTCTTGCATGATGTTCTTTGTTTTGGTTTCACTTTGTCATCTCCTTTCCTTCTCCCAGCTGTCACCTATTTACACTAATTGCCTCTCTTTATATTCCCTCCCATACTGCCTCACTTTGCAGTTTATACTTCTTCCTGGATGAGTTGTTCACTACTGGATGCTGCTTCTCCTGATTCCTCAGATAAGTCTGTTTCCTTTATTTGTGTTTCCTTGCTGGCTTGATTGTAGGTGACCCTGACTCCGTCCGTATTAAGTGCAGGGAGCCGGTGGTCGTGTCCCCTCACTATTATAGGGTTTTCAGGTGTCACATAGCATAAGGTACGTGGACATGCAATCGTCTACCATAAAGACCTTTGCATGGGCATAGCAGTCAGGGAGAGCTCTAAGGGTTTTATAGGGCTCACCCATATGCTCCTTAGTTTGGGATCAAGCCAGTCGGATGTTTATTTATAAGTACCAGCTTTCTGCAACACCATCCGTGACATTATAAACCGCCATAACCGTCTTAAGCATGGATCCGGTTTCAGCCTTGATTGACCACATGCAAGGTCTTTCGCTGGAGGTAGCAGATCCCTGTAAAACTGTCTCTCAGTTTCAGGTGACCAGTTCTGCTGGCGTCCATGGAGTTTGTTCCAAGCCTAAGATCTCGCTTCCGGATACGTTCTCCTGTGGTAGTGAGAATTTTGTTCGCTTTAGAGAGGCTTGCAAACTCCATTTTCGCCTACTTCCCCATTCCTCTGGTGATGAGGAGCAGAGGGTGAAGATCATCATCTCGCTGCTCAGGGATAACGCTCAGTCTTGGGCCTTTTCGCTGCCGTTGCGACCTGATGTCTCTCTACCTTTTATTGTTGAGGTGGACGCTTCTGAGGTGGGTGTGGGTGCGGTCTTATCTCAGGGTCCCTCTCCTGCCAAATGGCGACCGTGTGCCTTTTTCTCAAGCAAACTCTCCTCTGCAGAGAGAAATTACGATGTCGGAGATAGGGAGTTGTTGGCCATCAAATTAGCTTTTGAGGAATGGCGCCATTGGTTAGAGGGAGCCAGACACCCTATTACCGTGTTTACAGACCATAAGAATCTGGCCTACTTGGAATCGGCCAAGCGTCTGAACCCGAGACAGGCCAGATCATCTTTGTTCTTTTCTAGGTTTAATTTTGTTGTTACGTTCCGCCCTGGGGTTAAAAATGTGAAGGCAGATGCCCTGTCACGTTGTTTTCCGGGAGGGGGGAACTTTTAAGACCTGGGTCCAATTTTGGCTGAAGGGGTGGTCATCTCTGCTCTTTATCCTGATTTGGAGGCAGAGGTTCAGGCAGCCCAGGCAGAGGCTCCTGATCTTTGTCCTCCTGGAAGGTTGTTTGTGCCTCTCGCTTTACGACACAAGGTTTTTAAGGAGCACCACGATACTGTCCTTGCTGGGCACCCGGGGAGTAGAGCCACAGTGGATCTCATTGCTCGGAGATTCTGGTGGCTGGCTCTTCGTAAGATGATTGAGGGTTTTGTGGCAGCCTGCGAGACCTGTGCTCGTGCCAAGGTCCCTCATTCACGGCCATCGGGTTCTCTCCTCCCGTTACCCATTCCTTCCCATCCTTGGACGCATCTGTCCATGGACTTCATTATGGATCTGCCTCATTCCTCGGGGAAGACTGTGATTCTGGTAGTAGAGGACCGTTTTAGCAAAATGGCGCATTTCATTCCCTTTCCTGGGTTACCCAATGCTAAGACGCTGGCGCAAGCATTTGTTGATCACATTGTTAAATTGCATGGCATTCCTTCAGACATCGTTTCTGATAGGGGCACGCAATTTGTTTCCAGATTCTGGAAGGCCTTCTGTTCTCGCTTGGGAGTTCGGTTGTTGTTCTCTTCTGCTTTTCACCCGCAGTCGAATGGTCAGACCGAACGCGTCAATCAGAATCTGGAGACATATCTGCGCTGTTTTGTGGCAGAGAATCAGGAGGATTGGTGTTCTTTTTTGTCCCTTGCTGAGTTTGCTTTAAATAACCGTCACCAGGAGTCCTCTGATAAGTCACAATTTTTTGGTGCATATGGGTTTCATCCACAGTTTGGGACATTCACTGGAGAGGGGTCTTCTGGTTTACCTGATGAGGAGAGATTTTCCTCGTCTTTGTCATTTATTTGGCAAAAGATTCAGGGTATTCTGAAGAGGATGAGTGAGAGATATAAGCGTGTGGCGGATAAGAGACGTGTGCCTGGTCCGGACCTGAATGTGGGTGATCTGGTGTGGTTGTCTACAAAGAATATCAAACTGAAGGTTCCCTACTGGAAGTTGGGTCCTAAGTTTATTGGACCTTACAAGATTTTGTCCGTCATCAATCCCGTTGCCTTCCGTCTTGATCTTGCTCAGACTTGGAAGATCCAGAATGTTTTTCACAGGTCCCTATTAAAATCTTATGTCCAACCCACTGTACCCTCCTCTTTGCCTCCTCCTCCGATTGTTGATGATGGTAATCTTGAATTCCAGGTCTCTAGGATTGTGGATTCTCGCATTATCCGCGGTTCTCTCCAGTACCTCGTTCATTGGGAGGGTTATGGTCCTGAGGAGAGGATGTAGGTCCCAGTGGCGAACATCAAGGCCACTCGTCTCATCAGGGCTTTCCATAGGTCTCATGCTGAGAAGGTTGGCTCTGAGTGTCCGGAGTCCACCCGTAGAGGGAGGGGTACTGTTACCGCCAGCTCTCTGAGAAGGTCTGGCAGAAGTTCTTCTGTATCTCTTACATGATGATCTTTGTTTTGGTTTCACTTTGTCATCTCCTTTCCTTCTCCCAGCTGTCACCTATTTACACTAATTGCCTCCCTTTATATTCCCTCCCATACTGCCCCACTTTGCGGTTTATACTTCTTCCTGGATGAGTTGTTCACTACTGGATGCTGCTTCTCCTGATTCCTCAGATAAGTCTGTTTCCTTTATTTGTGTTTCCTTGCTGGCTTGATTGTAGGTGACCCTGACTCCCTTCGTATTAAGTGCAGGGAGCCGGTGATCGTGTCCCCTCACTATTTTAGGGTTTTCAGGTGTCACATAGCATAAGGTACGTGGACATGCAATCGTCTACCATAAAGACCTTTGCATGGGCATAGCAGTCAGGGAGAGCTCTAAGGGTTTTATAGGGCTCACCCATATGCTCCTTAGTTTGAGATCAAGCCAGTTGGATGTTTATTTATAAGTTCCAGCTTTCTACAACACCATCTGTGACAGTTAGTTGCCCAACTAGGGTTCCATGATAAATGAAAGGGGATGAAAAAACCGAATGAAAAACCAAATCTGATTTCCGCAGCAGCGCACTTATTGGGGTAAAGATCTAACCACGGGAACATCGCGGCTACGCTCACCGGGGTCTTTCGCGGTAGGAGGTTGTTTGGCTGGCTGGTGTCTTGGACATCGAAAAGGCTGCATGGGATCCCCCACAGATAGAGCACTCGTGTTTGTACTTATTGTCACGAACCGGCAGGACAGGTGGTGAATCCTCTGGACCAGAGAGGCGATGGCGCGGGTTGTACTAGAGGACCGGTTCTAAGCAGTTACTGGTCTTCACCAGAGCCCGCCACAAGGCGGGATGGATTTGCCGCGGCGGTAACTACCAGGTCGTGTCCCCTAGTAACAACTCGACCTCTCTGGCAGCTGATAAGGCACCACAGGGAGAAGGTAAGAGCGTAGTCGGACGTAGCAGCGGTCAGGGCAGGCGGCAAAGGTTCAAAGGCGAGTGGACGGTAGCAACGGGTATGGCAACAGGTAAGGCAAACTAACATCGTAGGGAACGCTTTCTCTGAGGCACAAGGCACAAAGATCCGGCAGAAGGCTGTGGGAGGAGAAGGTATAAATGGGCAGTGCACAGGTGCAGCCTAATTAAGTCAGCACTGCCTCTCACAACCTTAACCCTTAATAACCCCTTTGGACCAGGCACCAATCACTGGTGCACTGGTCCTTTGAATCTAAGAGTCCCGGCGCGAGCGCGCCCTAGAGAGCGAGGACGCACACGCCGAGACGCTGGAGTGCTGCCTGGGGGCATACGCTGTGAGCGCTCCGAGGCCAGCAGGGGACCCGGAGCGCTCAGCGTAACACTTATAGAGTGCAAAAAACTTAGTGTCTTTCGTTATACAGCCAGCAGGCGCCCGGCCTGCGGATGGACACTGGCCCCTGGCCGCCGGAAGAAGGACCAGAGGCCGCAGACTGAAAGGGCATAACTTTTTGCGACAGCATCAGCTGCAACCAGAGGTCCGTGGATTTGACCCCCCAACCGATATCCGGTTGGAGTGATAAACGCCTCCGGAATTCCTCATCATATTGCCACCAGGCGGAACCGCCATGGGATTTGTAGGCGCTGTAAATAGATTCCATGTAAAGAAATAAATTACCACACCTCTCCTGGTGTAACCAATGTAACCAATTACCCATGGTTCGGGCCACCTTGGGCCGGCGATCAATGAATCTATCAGAATTGGGGCGGCATTCTTTGTCAATAGTATGTTGGTCTACCGTAGCTAAAGACCAAATATCAACATACTGGTTATTCCATATTTTCTCTGTGGTATCAGAGTCCAAATGCGACTCCAAGGGGTACAGACCGCAAAAAAGTGATTCCTTATGATCGTCGGCCCTTGGCGGAACCGAAGTAATTTTACTTGCGGGCGCCTTACCCACATCAAAGTGTGACAATAAAGCCTTAAGCACTGGGACCAATTAAGGAACCATAGAGGTCCCCCAAGCCCCTGCAAAGTTTAACTCGCCAGAAGGTGGTGGACAGGGGGTTTAAGAAAACCACAGAAATAAGATAATAATGCACTTAGTAAAGTAGATGCAAACATTATATATGGACAAAGTCCTCACTCTGATATAATAATATCTGAGACACTTAGTCAATATATTTTGTTTAAAACACATCTAAGCCCGCCTACCAAGCGCCAAGGTGGTCTCAGGTCAGGCGGGTCCTACGCTAAACCTACCTAAGCCATCGGGCTTCTATGTTCAGGAGCGCAGACGCCGCACATATGGTGTGCTGCTCCTAGTCACCTCCATGTGCATCAAGCAACCAATGGGAGGAGGAGCCAGCACACCCATATGTACCACCTAATCAAGGCGCTCTATTGGATAGGAAGGGCAAAAGTGCAGAGGAATGTTACTCCCAAGATAAAATAGGTGCGCATTCACACTTGAAGGTGCCACTCCCTCAAGCTACTACATAGACAAAAAAATTCCACAGAAAAAACTAAGATAAAAACATCCTGCACGATATGATATACAAATGTGTGGATGTCCCTGGCCATATTATTGAAGAAAACCACAGAAATAAGATAATAATGCACTTAGTAAAGTAGATGCAAACATTATATATGGACAAAGTCCTCACTCTGATATAATAATATCTGAGACACTTAGTAAATATATTTTGATCAAAACACATCTAAGCCCGCCTACCAAGCGCCAAGGTGGTCTCAGGTCAGGCGGGTCCTACGCTAAACCTACCTAAGCCATTGGGCTTCTATGTTCAGGAGCACAGACGCCGCACATATGGTGTGCTGCTCCTAGTCACCTCCATGTGCATCAAGCAACCAATGGGAGGAGGAGCCAGCACACCCATATGTACCACCTAATCAAGGCGCTCTATAGGATAGGAAGGGCAAAAGTGCAGAGGAATGCTACTCCCAAGATAAAATAGGTGCGCATTCACACTTGAATGGACAGGGGGTTTCCACAGGAGCAATTGGAGGATCCGGATCCTGTACCTCGCTGGCCCGGCCAGCCCCGCGAGATGACCTTCCAGTCATGGCATTGCCACCCCTCCGACGGCGTGAATGAGACCTGCCAGCGTGTTCGCTAGAGGAGCTCACCTCCGATGATGAAGGCGACCGCCAGCGAAACAATCTGGAGCGGGTACTTCTACGCGTCCGCCTTCCAGACCGTGAACGATGGCGGGAACAGCGGGATCGACAATTCACCGACCTGCGCCGATAACGGCGGTCGGAACCAACAGGTGAGTTTGAAGAGGAACGTCTAGCTGGATAAGAGACTATGTCCCTTTGAGCAGTTGGTGCAGGGGGCCCCTGGAGGAGTCACAACTTGTCCTGGGTCAATATGTGAGGTGGAAGGGTTAATGCTCAAACTAGAGGCAGTAGCCTGTGTGTCTGGAGGGATAGTGTGAAACATAGTGGCAGCATCCTGGGTTGACTGGGGAGGGGGAGGGGGAGACTCATGGCAAGGAAGGACTACATTCAGAGTAGCCTGACCATCAGTAGATGGTTCATTCCTAGACTCCTCAGCTGATAAATTAGACTGATTATTGCCCATTCTCCTAGGGCTGCTGTGGTGCAGGAGGCCAAAGGTAGGTGAGGAGATGGTGTGGGGAGTGGGAAAACTAGCGGCACTGGCGGGGAACGGGGCCACAGACTGCGCTGCCGGAAGTTCAATAGGCACTCCAGTCACCGCTCTGGAAACAGCGCCCCCCGCTGCATGCCCGAGGGAAGCGCTGATTGAAGAAGCGCAACTACCTGATCACAAGCCGGCGCCCGTGTCGGGAACGCCGGCAAGAGGACAGATGGGGGGGGACAAGCTTGTTACCTGCCCACAGACAGTGCCTGGGCCGGAGGTTCCAGGAATGGCAGGAGCAGCAGGTAAAAAGGCGGGGGGTGGGGGACCAGAACGCGCTGCATGGCTGGTTACCCGCGGAACCGCAGACACGCCCCCCCGCTTGGTAGATGTTAACTGTGGTGGAGGAGGGGAGCTGGGGCTAAGCCTGTCTGGTGCTCTAATGCGCCGCTTCGGGCGAACATAGGGTGCGTCCCTCACAGGCAGTGCAGGAGGGGGCTCCTGCAAGCCTGCGATTACCGCAGTAAGAAACGCGGGATTCTCTTGTACACTAGCAGCGAGGGCTGCTAGGAGGGCTCTGTCGTCAGCCATACCTGTTGTAGGGAAAGCTTCCCACTGTTAGGTGCTGGAGAAAAGAGGCCGAACCTCAGGAGACCCTTCTTTTTATTATCTCTAAAGAGGAAGAGGAGGAGCGACCCTACCATTTGCACACCCAGGGGAAGAGGGGGAAGAGACCAATACTAGAAGCATTGCTAGGGCCCCTTTAAACCCCTTTCTGTCCTGACTCTAACCTAAGCAGCTAGACAGGCATGAAATATAATACCCCACTCCCTCAACACCGTCCTCAGTCTGAAACGCCTGCGCTATACGCTATGGCGTTTAATAGACTCTGAGGCCTTTAGAAAATTTGTGGCCATTGGCACACCGCAATGGAAGGTCACTGGAAGGAAATATTGCTCCAAGAAGGGCATCCCTGAACTACAGATGTAGCAACGCCACCGTTCCTATCACAATCGCGAAAGTGAAGAACGATAAACCAAGTAGAAATAGAAACTAAAAAATCTGAATGCAATTTACCTCTGTAACCAGCAGATGGTGCATAGAACTATTATATTCTAAGATTTTAAGATACCTACAGACATTTGACAATGACCACACTAGCACTTCAACTATTTTTAAATCTATCATTAATTTATTTTATAAACTATTAATCAAATTTTATAGTTTTTAGTTATCCTACCATTTATAATTATTTTATTAAAGTTATTTTTATTTAAATACCTATTTATAACACAACACAAATAAACACACAGGCTATATGCCAAAAGCCGGGTATAATGCAAGCCAGCACCTATTCATAAAACAGGTAACCGGGATACCTTACAATGGCAGCCTGGTGCACTATGAGTCATTTAAAACCATCTCTCATCTAACTGAGAGTCAGTAAGTCTCAAAGTTGCCTGAGAGCTCTTGGATAGCTTGGGGGACTCATGCACCTAAATCTTTATCATTAGGGTGACAAAATTAAAAAAAATTATAAATTTTTTTATTTTTATTTTTTATTGGTAGCTAATTCTTCTCTAACTGTTTAGGAAGGCTGCATAAAAATTTACGGCTTTCTAATTGTTCTAATATATATTTAATAACCCTTCTATACTGTTTTGTTATGTAAACAAATTTGCATAAATATGAAAGACATAGCACATGTAAAAGACATAGTCTTATTGCCCTATATTATGCAGATTAGCCTACTTTCCATCATGAACAGCGCCATCTATTGGATACATAGTCTTATGTCCGACAGTCTGCAGACTATTATCATTTTCCTCATGAACAGCGCCATCTATTGGATTCATAGTCTTATGCCTTTCATCATGCAGATTAGTATAAAGTTCTTCTCATGCACAGCACTGTATTGGATTCACAGTATTATGCCTTACATTCTGCAGAGTAGCATCATTTTCCTCATACACAGCGCCATTAATTGGATTAAGGTTTCTTTCACACTTGCAGCAGTGTGATCTGGCAGTTCCGAAGACGGAACTGCCTGCCGGATCCGCCGATCTGGGTGACAACTGAAGGCATTTGTGGACGGCTCCGGATGCGTTTCACAAATGCATTGCAAGAACGGTCCGTTTCTCCACTTGCCATGAACAGCGCCATCTATTCGATTCACAGTCTTATAACCTACATTTGGGAGACTAGCTTCATTTTCCATATACACTGTTAAAGGTGGCGGGCACAGTGTAGGTCACTGTTAGAAGGGCAATCACTGTGTATTTTACTGTTAAGGGGCATGCTGCTGCAGAGGTCACTGTTAAAGGGGTTGTCTGGGTTCAGCTAGTTTCCGCCAGGCAGTGTGTTATTATAAACAAAAGTGCCCTTTCCCTGCGCGATGTAGCGCAGGGCAAAGGAGAGAGCATCGGAGCATAAACTGCTCTGATGCACCTGTCAGGGGGCTGTCAGGGTGGAAATGGAGGTATGAACCCGGACAACCCCTTTAAAGGGGCGGGCACTATGGATGTTACTGTTAACTAGTGTTGATCACGAATACAGGCACTTTGAGAATTTACAAATGTTTAGAATATCACGAAGTATATTCATTATCGCAAATATCATTTTTTTTAAATACCAGTTTATGCAAAAAAAATTATGCGAATTTTCGCAATCAAGAAAATAATGACTGGAGATCACGAATTCTTGAATATATGGCGAATATTTGCCCAAATATTCGATAAATATCGTGAATTCGAATATTGCCCCTGCCGCTCAACACTACTGTTAATGGGTAGGCTGTTGTGGAGGTCACTGTTAAAGGGGCAGGCACTGTGGATGTTACTGATAAGGGGTTAGGCTGCTATGGAGGATGCATCCACAGTGCCTGCCCCTTTAACCCTTTAAGTGGGTGGACACTTTGAAACATGCCATCTACTTAAAAACTGATCCGCTAAACCAGGGATCAGCAACCTTCGGCACTGAAGCTGTTGAGAAACTACAATTCCCAGCATGCTCCATTCTTTTTTGTGAGAGACGAAGAGACGCGTGACGGATCACTTTCAAATGGATCCGCAAAACGAGAGTGTGAAAGTAACCTATATTGGAAAAAAATAAAAAATAAATACTGTATTGTTCTCAAAGGAAAATAATAAAATAAAGGGCATAGTGCATCCCCTTTCGTCCCAGGTCAGTTCCTTTGTTTTTCTCCCTTTGAGAACAATAGATGGACAATGTTGGGGGTTGGTGTTAATCACAGCTGGAGTGAGATACATTTCTGTTGGTTACAATACTGACACAGAGACACACGTGCCCATAATTGTGTATAAAAAACAGACAAACAAACACAAAGGACAAACAAATAGTTTTTTTTGTCCTTACCTAATATTAATAACCACTTATTATATAGTTTCGTTCCTACCATTTATAGCTTCTTATTACCAAAATGACAATAGACAACATAAAACAGTTCTTTTTTTAACTGAAGGCTATATGCCATGAGCAAGGTATGTGCAAGCCAATGTCCTATCTGTGAGACAGGTACCATCAGCATACCTCACAGTGGCAGCCTGAGACATGTTAAACTAGCTCTCTATCCAAAAGGAGAGTGCCAGTAAGTCTCAATATTCAGGACAGAATTAAGGAGGACTTCCATTTCCCTTTTATTCCAGGCACTTATATGTGAACACTTATGGTCTCCTTTTTTTCTATAGCGGTCACCAAAAAAAAAATATAAGGACCAACATCGAATATTGGGCGTTCATACATATGATTATTTGATATCATTGTTTGATTAACATTGTGTGAAACCTTCAACAATCAATCAGTGCTAGTGTATATTTTATCTTTTTATTCTTTTATGTATGTATTAATAAATACTGTGATTTGCATCTAACCATACGGTCCCATATGTTGAGAGTGCCAGTCTTCTAGTCATATACGAAGTCTCAATATTGGTTTATTTCAGATTTCTAGGGGGTCCTGTGCACCTAAGTCTTTACCATTAGGGTGAAAACAATTGTAATATTTTTTCTTTTATTTACGCTAGCTAACTCCTCTTTCACTGCTTAAGAAGGCTGCATAAAAATGTTCTGTTTTCTAATTGTCCGAACTACAGTAAATTCAAATAACCTTTCTATAATGTTTTGTTAAGTAAACTCATTTGCATAAATATGGCCAAGATATTGCAAACAGTGTTTCAGCTGTTAAACCAGGCAGATTCTGCTAATTTACATGTCTTTCCCATATTAGGTTTATGCAAATGAGTTTACTTAACAAAACATTATAGAAAGGTTATTTGAATTTACTGTAGTTCGGACAATTAGAAAACAGAATATTTTTATGCAGCCCTCTTAAGCAGTGAAAGAGGAGTTAGCTAGCGTAAAAAAAAAATATTACAATTGTTATCACCCTAATGGTAAGGACTTAGGTGCACAGGACCCCCTAGAAATCCGAAATAGACCAATATTGAGACTTACTGGCACTCTCCTTTTGGATAGAGAGCTAGTTTAATATGTCTCAGGCAGCCACTGTGAGGTATGCTGATGGTACCTGTCTCACAGATAGGACATTGGCTTGCACATACCTTGCTCATGGCATATAGCCTTCAGTTAAAAAAAGAACTGTTTTATGTTGTCTATTGTCATTTTGGTAATAAGAAGTTATAAATGGTAGGAACGAAACTATATAATAAGTGGTTATTAATATTAAGTAAAGACAAAAAAACTATTTGTTTGTCCTTTGTGTTTGTCTGTTTTTTCTCTCACAAAAAAGAATGGAGCATGCTGGGAATTGTAGTTTCTCAACAGCTGGAGTGCCGAAGGTTACTGATCCCTGGTTTAGCCGATCAGTTTTTAAGTAGATGGCATGTTTCAAAGTGTCAACCCACTTAAAGGGTTAAAGGGGCAGGCACTGTGGATGCATCCTCCATAGCAGCCTAACCCCTTATCAGTTAACATCCACAGTGCCTGCCCCTTTAACAGTAACCTCCACAACAGCCTACCCGTTACCCGTTAACAGTAGTGTTGAGCGGCAGGGGCAATATTCGAATTTGCAATATTTCTCGAATATTTGGGCAAATATTCACCATATATTCGAGAATTTGTGATCTCCAGTCGATATTTTCTTGATTGCGAAAAAGTCGCATAAAATTTTTTGCATAAACTGGTATTTAAAAAAAAGAATATTTGCGATCATGAATATACTTTGTGATATTCTAAACATTCGCAAATTCTCGAAGTGCCTATATTCGTGATCAACACTAGTTAACAGTAATATCCATAGTGCCCGCCCCTTTAAAGGGGTTGTCTGGGTTCATACCTCCATTTCCACCCTGGCAGCCCCCTGACAGGTGCATCAGAGCAGTTTATGCTCCGATGCTCTCTCCTTTGCCCTGCGCTACATCGCGCAGGGAAAGGGCACTTTTGTTTATACTAACACACTGCCTGGCGGAAACTAGCTGAACCCGGACAACCCCTTTAACAGTGACCTCTGCAGCAGCATGCCCCCTTAACAGTAAAATACACAGTGATTGCCCTTCTAACAGTGACCTACACTGTGCCCGCCACCTTTAACAGTGTATATGGAAAATGAAGCTAGTCTGCCAAATGTAGGTTATAAGACTGTGAATCGAATAGATGGCGCTGTTCATGACTAGAGATGTCCCGAACTATTAGCCGGCGAACAGTTCCCGGCGAACATCGCTTGTTCGCGTTCGCCGCGGCGGGCGAACATATGCGATGTTCGGTCCGCCCCCTATTTGTCATCATTGAGCAAACTTTGACCCTGTACCTCACAGTCAGCAGACACATTCCAGCCAATCAGCAGCATACCCTCCCTCCCAGACCCTCCCACCTCCTAGCAAAAAGCAAGGACAGCATCCATCTTAGATTCATTCGGAAGCTGCAGTCTTAGTGAGAGGAGGGACAGTGCAGCTGCTGCTGATTTAATAGGGAAATTGATAGCTAGGCCAGTGTATTCAGTGTCCACTCCAGTCCTGAAAGACTCATCTGATCTGCTGTAAGGACAGCATCCTGACAGCACCCCAAAAAGCCCTTTTTAGGGCTAGTACATCAGTCTGCTTTTTTATTTTTTTTTCTGTAATCTAATAACAGTTGCCTGCCAGCGTGTGTGTCAGGCCCACAGCGTATACTGTGCCCACTTGACCAGTGCCACCACCTCATATCTGGTGTCACAGTAGCTTGCATTAAAAAAATATATATATATCTTTTTTCACTGTAATCTAATTGCAGTTAGTTGCCTGCAAGCGTGTCTGTCAGGCCTAAAGCGTGTACTGTGCCAACTACTGCCAGTGCACAGTGCCACCAGTGCCACTCATATCTGGTGTCACAGTAGATTACATTTAAAAAAAAAAAAAATTGTTTTGACTGTAATATAATTGCAGCTAGTTGCCTACAAGCGTGTGTGTCAGGCCTACAGCGTGTACTGTGCCAACTACTGCCAGTGCACAGTGCCACCAGTGCCACTCATATCTGGTGTCACAGTAGATTACATAAAAAAAAAGAAAAAAACTTTTTTGACTGTAATATAATTGCAGTTAGTTGCCTGCAAGCGTGTGTGTCAGGCCTACAGCGTGTACTGTGCCAACTAGTGCCACTCATATCTGGTGTCACAGTAGCTTGCACGCATAGTACATCTAATCAGGGAAAAAAATGACAGGCAGAGGCAGGCAACCTGTGCCAAAAGAAACTGAGTCGTGGGAAGTCCAACACCCACCTAGGTACAACTGCTTTGCAAAGGCACATGATCTCAAATCACAAACGCCTATGAGATCAACACATGAGTACAAGCAGCACACAAACTTAAAGCCGCCATCCTCCTCCTGGTCCAGCATCTTCAGCCACATCAACCACTGCTGTCCTCCTTGCCCCCTCTCAACCATCCTCCACTCCGCCTCTCGCCTTCAGCAGTTCCTGCTCATCTGCCCACAGTCAGGTGTCTGTCAAGGAAATGTTTGAGCGTAAGAAGCCAATGTCACAGAGTCACCCCCTTGCCCGGCGTCTGACAGCTGGCTTGTCGGAACTCTTAGCCCGCCAGCTTTTACCATACAAGCTGGTGGAGTCTGAGGCCTTCAAAAAATTTGTAGCTATTGGGACACCGCAGTGGAAGGTACCCGGCCGAAATTTATTTTCACAAAAGGCAATCCCCAACCTGTACTCTATTGTGGAAAAGGAAGTCATGGCATGTCTGGCACACAGTGTTGGGGCAAGGGTCCATCTGACCACTGATACCTGGTCTGCAAAGCACGGTCAGGGCAGGTATATCACATACACTGCGCATTGGGTAAACCTGCTGACGGCTGCCAAGCATGGAATGCGTGGCTCTGCAGAGGAGTTGGTGACACCGCCATGACTTGCAGGCAGGCCTGCTGCCACCTCCTCTACTCCTCCTACTCCATCTTCTTCGCTAACCTCCTCAGCTGAGTCCTCTTCTGCTGCTGTGTCTTGCTCCACATCAACTGCACCCCCCCCCCCCCCCCAGCTCTTCAGGGGCTATTCCACATCCCGGATACGACAGTGTCACGCCGTCTTGGGGTTGACTTGCCTGAAAGCAGAGAGTCACATCGGACCAGCACTCCTGTCCGCCCTGAATGCACAGGTGGATCAGTGGCTGACTCCGCACCAACTGGAGATCGGCAAAGTCGTGTGTGACAACGGAAGCAATTTGTTGGCGGCATTGAATTTGGGCAAGTTGACACATGTGCCGTGCATGGCACATGTGTTGAATCTGATCATACAACGCTTTGTGCATAAGTACCCAGGCTTACAGGACGTCCTCAAGCAGGCCAGGAAGGTGTGTGGCCATTTCAGGCGTTCCTACACGGCCATGGCGCACTTTTCAGATATCCAGCGGCGAAACAACACGCCAGTGAGGCGCTTGATTTGCGACAGCCCGACACATTGGAATTCAACACTCCTAATGTTCGACCGCCTGCTCCAACAAGAAAAAGCCGTCAACAAGTATTTGTATGACCGGGGTGCTAGGACAGCATCTGCGGAGCTGGGAATTTTTTTGCCACGTTACTGGACGCTCATGCGCAATGCCTGTAGGCTCTTGCGTCCTTTTGAGGAGGTGACAAACCTAGTCAGTCGCACCGAAGGCACCATCAGTGACATCACCTTATTTGTTTTCTTCCTGGAGCGTGCCCTGCAAAGAGTGCTGGATCAGGCCATAGATGAGCCTGAAGAGGAAGAGGAAGAGTTGTGGTCACAATCACCACCAGAAACAGCCTTATCAGCATCGCTTGCTGGACCTGCGGCAACGCTGGAAGAGGGGTCTGAGGAAGAGGAGTTAGAGGAGGAATGTGGCTTTGAGGAGGAGGAAGACCAACCACAGCAGGCATCCGAGGATGCTCGTTGTCACCTATCTGGTAGCCGTGGTCTTGTACGTGGCTGGGGGGAAGAACAGACCTTCAGTGAGATCAGTGAGGACAAGGAATGGGACATGAGTAGCTCGGCATCCAACCTTGTGCAAATGGGGTCTTTCATGCTGTCGTGCCTGTTGAGGGTCCCTCGTATAAAGATGGCCACGCTACTAGACCCCTGGTATGGATGTATTTCTGGAGCGTAATAATATTACAGGCTATGGCTACTAGAGAGTGAGAGAGTGGTCGTTGATCCAGGAAGTTATTCTGATTGCCTGATTAGAGTCGGGAAGGAATTTTTTATTCCCCTAAAGTGGGGAAAATTGGCTTCTACCTCACAGTTTATTTTTTTTTGCCTTCCTCTGGATCAACTTGCAGGATAACAGGCCAAACTGAATGGACAAATGTCTTTTTTCGGCCTTATGTACTATGTTACTATGTTACTATGTTAGAAAGTGCCTGAAATGTTACCGAATTACCGGAAGTCGGAAAGTATGCAGCAGTTCCAAAACAAATTAAAAAGTATGCTTTACACAGCGTATTAGGATGATGTCACAGCACAACGGGAATCTAACAGGGGAAGAGGTGAAAGTAATCCTCCTCCTACCACGACCACGCCGGCAAGGACAGAACGCTTTACAGACGTGTTGTTGATGGAGGACATGCAGAGCTTTTTAAGTCCTACGCATCGCCACAGCCCTTCGGGGTCCACCCTCAGAGAACGACTCGACCGACAGGTAGCAGACTACCTCGCCTTAACTGCAGATATCGACACTCTGAGGAGTGATGAACCCCTTGACTACTGGGTGTGCAGGCTTGACCTGTGGCCCGAGCTATCCCAATTTGCGATAGAACTTCTGGCCTGCCCCGCTTCAAGTGTCCTGTCAGAAGGAACCTTCAGTGCAGCAGGAGATATTGTCACTGAGAAGAGAAGTCGCTAAGAAAAAAAATCTAGATTACCTGACCGTTATTAAGATGAATGAGGCATGGATCCCGAAGGGACTGACAGTGGGCGATACATTTGACTAAAAAAGGCCTGGTGATGAGATGAGCTGCCTTGGGTTAAAAATGGTCCATACGCTGCTGTATTTTATTTGTGCATGCCGGATGACTTGCATGACTTCTCCGCCACCAACTAGGGTTCAAGCCGCAATGTTTTAGTGCACTTTCTGCCTGGAAAACATCAATTTTTCCGGCTGCTGCTACTGCAACAATACCTAATTTTTCAGGCATGTGTACATGCCTAATTTTTCGGGCCTCTGGTGCTGCACTGTGGCTGCAAAAAACAAAACAAAAAAAAAGGCACATACATGTGTCAATTCCCCTTCATGATCGTTACCTTGTTGTGGTGAAGGGGCTTGCGTATCACAATGAAGCGATCACCTCTATGAGTGTGTTGGCAATGGCAATGTTGGCACACCCCAGATGAGATAAGGTCGTTGCTTCATTGTGAGCAGACCAAAAGCGATCGGCTAGATAATTTTGCATAGAAAAAACATTAGTTTTCTTTGTGATCATCTAAGGTGATCATTAAAGCCTACTAGGCCAACAATGGGCCCATACTGCAGAATCATTGTTTTCTGGGTCACTTAACTGTCACTGAACTACCTCAGCACGACCATAGGCTTTGAAAAACCGCTATCGCCTGCAATATGCCCAACGGGCGCACGAGCAGTCATCACTACACAAAGATTGACGCATAGAGGAATAAAATTTATGTCATGAGTGTGTCAACTATTGACAACTCTTTGCGGTTGTCTAAACTCTATTCAATACACGTCCCCTGATAGGGGATGTAACAGGGATTAAACTGATAGGAATAGTACTAATTAACATACCACTCATATTGGGATTGCATAGTACATTGCACGGCGCACGCGCAGTGCCCCAAATTGGAAGTAAGAGCATTAACCAAGCATCTTTTTCCATCTCCCGGTTCCTAAAATCTATTCCATACACGTCCCCTGATAGGGGACGTAACAGGGATTAATCTGATAGGAATAGTACTACTTAACATACCACTCATATCTGGTAGCACAGTAAATTGCACGGCGCACGCGCAGTGCCCCGAATTGGAAGTAAGAGGACCAACCAAGCATCTTTTTTATCTCCCGGTTCCTAAAATCTATTCCATACACGTCCCCTGATAGGGGACGTAACAGGGATTAAACTGTTCATGAGGAAAATGATAATAGTCTGCAGACTGTAGGACATAAGACTATGTATCCAATAGATGGCGCTGTTCACGAGGAAAATGATAATAGTCTGCAGACTGTAGGACATAAGACTATGTATCCAATAGATGGCGCTGTTCACGAGGAAAATGATAATAGTCTGCAGACTGTAGGACATAAGACTATGTATCCAATAGATGGCGCTGTTCATGAGGAAAATGATAATAGTTTGCAGACTGTAGGACATTAGTGATGTCCGGTTCATGAACGAATCATTCTTTTGAATCGATTCAGTTCACTGAACCGGAGGAGTCGATTCCTCTGACTGAGCTGATCCGTGTGAAACAGCTCAGTCAGATAGCAGAGCAATAGAGACGCTGGCAGCAGGGAGGAGCATAATCTGAACCTAGAGTGGAAGCCAGCCCCTCCCCTCTCCGCCCACCCCGGCCTGCAACCAATCAGAGCTCAGGCAAGCAGCTCTGAGTCACACACTGTACAGGAGGGAGTCTAAGAATCGAATGAGTCTACAGGTTAAAAGAATCTAAAGATCCGACTTAGGCTACTTTCAGACTAGCGTTCAGAGCGGATCCGTCTGCTGTCTGCACAGACGGATCCGCTCCTATAATGCAGACGTTTGTATCCGTTCAGAACGGATCCATCTGCATTATAGCTTAGAAAAAATTCTAAGTCTGAAAGTAGTTCAGACGGATCCGTCCAGATTTTACATTGAAAGTCAATGGGGGACGGATCCGTTTGAAAATTGAGCCATATTGTGTCATCTTCAAACAGATCCGTCCCCATTGACTTACATTGTAAGTCTGGACGGATCCGTTTGCCTCCGCACGGCCAGGCGGACACCCGAACGCTGCAAGCAGCGTTCTGGTGTCCTCTTTCTGAGCGGAGCGGAGGCTGAACGCTGCCAGATTGATGCATTCTGAGCGGATCCGCATCCACTCAGAATGCATTGGGGCAGTACGGATGCGTTCGGGGCCGCTTGTGAGACCCTTCAAACGGAGCTCACAAGCGGAGCCCCGAACGCTAGTGTGAAAGTAGCCTAAGGCTACATGCACACGACCGTATGTGTTTTGCGGTCTGCAAATTGCGGATCCGGAAAAAAAACGGATGATGTTCCGTATGGCATCCGTTTTTTTTTTTTTGCGGATCCGTTTTTTTTGCGGATCCATTGTAATAATGCCTATCCTTGTCCGCAAACTAGAAAAAAATAGGACATGCACTATTTTTTAGCGGAGCAACGGAACGGACATACTGATGCGGACAGCACACGGTGTGCTGTCCGCGTTTTTTGTGGACCCATTGAAATGAATGGGTCCGCATCCTATCCGCAAAAAAAATTGATCGGACACGGAAACAAAATACGGTCGTGTGCATGAGGCCTTAGTTAGAGACTCATTTGATTCTTTGAGTTAAAAGAACCGTCACTCGAACAGTTTACACTGAGGCTAATGACCAGGCTGCAGCAGTGATAAGGTTAAGGGACAGAGGGGCAGTCAGCAGAGAGATAAGAGAAGTGACAGATGACACAGAGTTTAGATTACAGGTTGAATTAACCCTTTAGGGTCAAATTGGCTTCTCAAGGAGATATATATATGTTAAAGGCATCCCTTCTTCT
This sequence comes from Bufo bufo, assembly GCF_905171765.1. NCBI lineage: Eukaryota > Metazoa > Chordata > Amphibia > Anura > Bufonidae > Bufo > Bufo bufo. The sequence continues at coordinate 61,868,173 of NC_053396.1, forward strand.
GTCTCATTCAGTAGCTATATAACTATTGAGAGAGATATATATTTTTTAAATACATTTACACATTTAACCCTCCATTTAAATTATATTATTTACCCCAGTGTTAAATTCACACCCACAGGATGCTTGATTTTTTTCCTACAGTGGGGTAGATAATTACACACAGGGTTTTAAAGAATAAACTTCCTGACTCAGACCAAGAGCCGACTCAGCGAGTCAGCAAGTGAATCGAAGCATCCGCGCATGCGCATTGCGCAACCTAAGCTTCGGTTTACTTGCTTCTTGTCAGCTCAGCGAATGAACCGAAGATTTGATTCATGAATCGGTTCATTTGAATGAACTGATTCAAATGAACCGATTCATGTGAAAGATCTGAACTTCCCATCTCTACAGGACATAAGACTATGTATCCAATAGATGGCGCTGTTCATGATGGAAAGTAGGCTAATCTGCATAATATAGGGCAATAAGACTATGTCTTTCACATGTGCTATGTCTTTCATATTTATGTAAATTAGTTTACATAACAAAACAGTATAGATGGGTTATTAAATATATATTAGAACAATTAGAAAGCCGTAAATTTTTATGCAGCCTTCCTAAGCAGTTAGAGAAGAATTAGCTACCAATAAAAAATAAATAAAAAATTTTTTTATAAAAAATTATTATTTTGTCACCCTAATGATAAAGATTTAGGTGCATGGTTCCCCCAAGCTATCCAAGAGCTCTCAGGCAACTTTGAGATTTACTGACTCTGTTAGATGAGAGATGGTTTTAAATGTCTCATAGTGCACCAGGCTGCCATTGTAAAGTATCCTGGTTACCTGTTTTATGAATAGGTGCTGGCTTGCATTATACCTGACTTTTGGCATATAGCCTGTGTGTTTATTTGTTCTGTGTTGTGTGTTATATATAATGTTTTAAATAATTAAAACTATTTAAAAGTATATAATAATAAAATTATAATATATAACTATTTAAAAATTAAGCTTAATGTGTTAAAAAGAGGTAGATATAATTTAGTTAAAACAGTTACTGTGGTTTTAATTAGGATTGGTTAATGCTGCCATCTACTGGCTTTATGAATTGCAGGTTAGTATCGCGATTCGTTGCTTTCGTTATGTGAAAAAAGGGATCGCTAATGTTGCTACATCTGTATATGGCCATGTTCAGTGGCAAGTCAATATATATCTGGCACACGTGTCGGTGCCAAGATACATCTGACTAGACACGTGGTCTACCAAACATGGGCAGGAAAGGTACATACCTTTTACTGCCCACTGGGTGAACCTTCTGACAGCCATCAAGCATGTAACCCGTGGCACCCATGGGGATTTAGTGTTACCGCCACAGATTGCATGCAGGCCTGCCTCTTCTTCTCCTCCTCCTACTCCATCCTCCGTCTCCTCCTCAGCTGACTCCTCCTTTTTCACTGCTACAGCCTCTTCCGCTGCACCCCCCAAGCTCCCCAGAACCTATTCAACGTGCCAGGTGAGACGTTGCCATGCTGTGCTGCAGCTGTTGTGCCTGAAAGCTAAGAACCACACCGGTCCTGCACTCCTTTCAGCTCTGCGGTCACAGGCCGGTCAGTGGCTAATCCCGCTCAGTTTGACAGTTGGTAAAGTGGTGTGTGACAACGGTGCTAATCTGCTGCACGCTGAAACAGGTCAAAATGACACATGTGCCTTGCATGGCACACGTCCTGAACTTAGTCATGCAGCAATTTGCCAAATACCCCGGGGTCCAGGACGTCTTGCGGCAAGCCAGGAAAATCTCTGGCCATTTTAGAAGATCTTACACGGCCATAACTCACCTTGCTGGCTTACGTTCAGTGGCGACATCACTTGCTCGTCAGACATCTGATTTGTGACTGCCCGAACTCCACCTTGTATATGCTTGATAGGCTGCTCCAACAGAAACGTGCCGTTAATGACTACCTGTACGAACGCTGCGGCAGAACAGGTTCTGGGGAGCTTGGTTTCTTTTCACTGCCCCAGTGGCTGCTCATGCGCGACACATGCAGACAAACTGTTCAGTCGCACCCAGGGAGCCATCAGTGACATCGTACCTTAAGCCTTCTTTCTGGAGCGTGCATTGCGTTGTCATTGATCAAGCCGTCGAGGAGCAGGAGCTGGAAGATGAGGAAGTCGCAATGCTGAATGAATTCCCATAGGGGGCTACTCCATCTGAGACAAGTCAACAGGAGTCTGAAGAGGAGTCATAAGAGGATGGTGGCTGGGGGGGAGGAGGAGGAGCAAGAAGAGCAGGCTTTAAACTTTTCGGGGATCCCTGGTGTTGTCCATGGCTGGGGGAGGAGACCGAGGATAACATTCTCCTGGGCGATGAGCATGAGCCAGGGCACTCCACCTATTCCAATTTAGTGCCAATGGAGGCCTTCATGCTCCAGTGTTTGAAGAGGGACCCCCGTATAAAAAGCATAAACGTACTTAGACCCCCGGGACAAACACAAAATGGCAGACATGTTACCAGTATCACAGAGGGCTGTCAGAATGCAGCATTTCCAGACCTTGCTGCAAGTGATGCTGCCATCTGCTGTTGCACAGGCAGAGGAATTTCCGCCTACAGTGAAACAGGTGAGAGTACCAATCCTACCACGTCTGCAAAAAGAGGGCGGTTTGAAGATTTGTTGGTCACTTCCGATATGAGATCATTCTTGCAACCAACCCATCGGCAGCCGCCCTCTGGATCCAGCCTCTGGGAACGCTTAGACCGGCAGGTGTCCGACTACATTGGGTTAACTGCCGATGTGGACGCTCTGAGAAGCGAGGAACCCCTTTACCTGTGGCCATAGCTGGCACAATTTGCCATGGAACTCTTGGCTTGCGCCTCGTCGAGTGTCCTGTCCGAAAGGACGTTCAGCGCAGCAGGGAGGATCGTGACCAATAAGCACACTCTCCTAGCTCACGACAGTGTGGACTACCTCACATTTTCAAAAATGAATAAGGCATGGATCACGGAGTTATTGAACACCTGTGATGACCACTGGTAATTGAATTTCCTCATGCCAGCCCACACATATCCGCCATCACCCAGAAAAAAGAATGGTCCTTGCCTTACCGATGTAGTACAGTTAACACTCATGCTTTCTGAGATTTCTGAGATGTTATCTATACTAAGCAAACACCTTCAATTGCTTTTCATTGGCTTTTGTTTCAAGATAACAATGATTTAAGAAGTTTGAGTTAAGAGTTTGAGTGCTAACCCTGCTACATCTGTACGTATATACAGCGCCATAAAAGTACTTTTATGTCAGGTGAATGCCTAATTTTTGGGGCCTGTACTGGCCAACAGTTACATATTTATCTTGTGACCGCCTGATGTACCTCCAGCCACAGAATACAAAGTTCTTTGCTGTCAGGTGAATGTCTATTGCCTAATTTTTGGGGCCTGTACTGGCCAACAGTTAAATTTTTTTATATCTAGCCACATAATCACACCCCTGTCTCACTCCTATGCCTCTCATTATGGTGGCGTATGAACCGCATTCTCCATAAGAACCTTCTGTCACAGGGTCATGTGACTGTGCCCCCCACCCCATACTGTGCCCCTCACTCTGTACTGTGCCCCCTTATATCCTGCATTGTGCACTCTTACCACACCCTGTGCAGTGCCGCTAGTCATTCCCTGTACTGTGCCCTCTTATACCCTTTTATCCGGTCACGATATGGCAGTGTTATCCGGTCACTGTACAGAGGTGTTATCTTTTCAATGTATGGCGGTGGTATCCAATAACTGTATGGCCATAACTGTATCCCTTTCCCTGCCCACGTCATCCTTTTTTAGACCCATCATGAGCGTGAAAAATATGCAGATTGTGGTGCTAAGGACCTTATCTGTGTCAGAAATACGCCTAACATAGACGTATGTCTATATAATAAATGACCACCTAATTGTATTATTATTCGGGGGTAGGGCTAATATCTTTATATTATATAGATTCTAGTGTATTATACTGTGGCCTGTATTTCCCAGTAGAAAATAATCCTTGGGAAACACAGTCCTCATCCCTGACCATCAGGACCAGGTAGCCACATGGTGGCCTCCCCTCTCCGCCACGCTGCTCGGCTGTGTACTGGTGCTTATTCTGACACTAGGGCTGGGTTAACATCCTATTTTTGCCATCCATTTAATGCATACCAAAAATGTATGCATTAACAGATGCCTCAGACTGATGCCATACAATGGCTTCCGTTTACCATACAGTTTCATGGTAGAATTTTTTTTTTTTTTAATGGACTCTGGACGATACAAAACGTGGAGTGCTGCACATTTGTATACATCAAACCGATAGGAAAAAAAAAATATTTTAGGCTCCAGCGGGACACATTTTTGAGAGTTTCCCCATAAGACACATAAAAATGGCCCTTGATTAAAATACATATTTTTTGTGGAAATTTTTGCCAATGATCCCCTTCTGGTATGTCACTGTCCATGTTGTGGGACTATTTATGCACTCATAGTTTATATTTGGTGGCTGCAAATATGACCTGAAGGTTTTTCAGGTTCACCTGCTATTAAAGTAAATGGGCGCGATGTGAACGCGCAGTTCGCGGACATTTGAACGCGCTTTCGCTTTCGCAAACCGTTCCGGATGATATTCGTCCATCACTATTAGTGATCTATTCTATACTGCAAGTGAAATTGGACGTCACATCCCAAGCCTAGGCTAACAAACAGTGTCTACATAAACCATCAGAAGATATTTGCATGACATTGGTCTACAAGTCAGATGTCCAGTTAAGGTGTTCCACTGACTTAACGCCAATGCTCTCAAAATCTAGATCCCTAGCTAGATCCTTCTTATCTTCATTTCAGATACACTAACAGCTCAGTGTTACATTGATTTGATCATGGAACAAGGGGTACAGCCATTTCTCCAAAGTGTCCCAGGAGCCATTTTCCAACAGGACAACACTAGGCTGCATGTTGCTCAAGCAAATGTGAGCAGCCAATGTGACCTCAAAGTGCTACCATAGCATTTAATATCTCTGGACTTGTCTCCCATCAACCACATCTGGGATGTCATTGGTCAGCAATTGCAGAGAGAACTGCCAGCTGCAGATATTGATAATTTGCCTACCCAAGTGCAGAACATTGCTCAGACAACCATTAATGATCTTATTGATAGCAATGCCAAGGTGAGTAAGTTTGTGTATTTAATTTCACTGTTGACATTGGCTGGGAAAACTATGAGGGAGGTAAAAGACAGAGGATCACCTGAAACTGGGAAGACAAGGCAGAAGGGCTTGCCTTGATTTGCTCAAAGGGTGAAAGGCAGGCTCATCAGCAAATCAGGCGAGTAGTAGGCAGGACGATCCTTATGCTGACTGAGAAGAGGCACCATACTGTGTTCAGCTTCTGACCTGTAAGCAGTGTGTCTTATAGACACAATCCACTAATGTAGTTTGAAGTACACTAAAGGGAGAGAGAGATATATAATTGTGTAGATTTTAGTGAATTTGATCAGGTACAGTTTTTGAGAGAGTGACGGACCAGTCATACAGGCACCCCCTGCTCTGAAGACGGGGGTGTCTGTGTTATAGGAAAAGGTCAGAAATTTATGGAAACCCCACCAAAATGTTTCGGGAACAGCATGGGGAGGATGTCTGGATGCATCTTGGACTTCCAGGTCGCTGCTGGGAATGATGTTGTCCGAGTAGTACACCACTTTTACAAACTGACAATAATACGCACAAAACCGAAGATAAAATAGATTTTAGATGAAAAATTGTTAGGAAACATTCTTTCCTGTACATTTACTTGTATATAAAGTGCAAGTGCTGCCAAAAATTACAAGGAAGAGGCACTCCGATACAACCTGTTTATCACATAATGCAGGGGCCTCATTCACATTGTGGTACAATTGTTCAGGTAGTGGGACTCCTACACTCATAAAGCCTATGCACTAAGTGAAAGGGCTTCCAAAACTTCCAAGGAACCAGCACTCCAATACACCCTTTATTACACATGAAGGAGGGCATCATACACCCTTGAAAAATTATGATTGATGGCCTGCTAGTGACTCTCAAAAACCTCCAAGCCGTAGAGCGCCAGTTCATGCCACGTGTCCAGCTTGGACACCCAGTAGTTGTAAGGCACAGAGGGATCATTGAGGACGCTGACACGGTCTGCTACATACTCCTTCACCATCTTCCAAAATTTTTCCCTTCTTGTGACACTAGGCCGTTCATCAGGGTGAGAGTGCTGGTGGGGTGTCATGAAACTGTCTCAGGATTTGGAGAGTGTTGCCCTGCCTCTGTTGGAACTGCTGTGTGTTCCCCTCGTCTCCCCTCCTCGTTTGCCCAAGGAACTATGTACTCTGCCGCCAGCGTTGTCAGCTGGAAATTTTTGGAGCAACTTTTCCACAAGGACCTTATGGTATTGCACCATTTTTCTCGTCCTCTCCACCACAGGAATGAGAGATGAGAAGTTCTCTTTGTAGCGGGGGTTGAGAAGGGGGAACTGTCACGGACGTTCCCGTGGCAGGTACCAGGAGATCAGAGAGACTGGCAACTCGTGGGTTAAATTGACAAGTTCACTGGATCTTATTGTGTCTGTGTTTTGGTGAATGCCACACCCCTTGCTTCAGGTGTTGCTTGCTGGTAAACTACATTTCCCATAAGAAGCAGCTTCTCACTCTTGGAGGTGCGGTTTATAGATTTTCTTCCTGTCTTCTAACAAGCTGATCGGTTGTACTCTGTGGTGCTTCTGGAGTTGCCAGTTTTCTACTTTCAGATAAGTCTTATCTGTTCTTATTGTTTTGGGTTTGTTATATTACCTGTTGTTTCTATCTGGGCCTGAGACAGACTTCCAATCGTCTATCTGGAGAGGAATGGGTTGTCTCTGGTCCTAACCTCATTCCAGGGCCTTATAGGGATATAAGGGCCTAGGTATACAGCATATGAATATTCCTTCCTTCAAGGTCTATTCATATTGATAGGTAGTTAGGGTCCGGATTAGGTTTGTTTAGGAGGTGACCTGTTTCTTCCCTAGTTTCCAGGCCCAGTTACTGTTCCCCTTCCCTCCTGTGTTTAGTGTGGAGTTTTCCCCCCACACTGATCGAGACATGAACAACCAGTAATCGGTGTTATCCAAAATGCATAAAATGCGTGGCTCACGGGAAATGCAGCCTAACATAAAGTCAGCCATGTGTGCCAGAGTCCCAACAGGCAAGACTTCGCTATCGTCATCAGGAGGATGACTCTCAATCTCCTCATCCTCTTCCTCCTCTTCTGCCCATCCACGCTGAACAGATGGAATTAAACTTCCATGGGTACTACCCTCTGTAGCGGAGGAAACCATATCCTGCTCCTCCTCCTCATCCAATTAGCGATGAGAAGACGAACTGAGGGTGGTCTGGCTATCACCCTATTTAATTTCTTCCCCCATTTCCACCTCTTCCACATGCAAAGCGTCAGCCTTAATTGTGAGCAGCAAGCGTTTGAGTAGACACAGAAGTGGGATGGTGACGCTGATAATAGTGTTATCGCCGCTCACCATCTGTGTTGATTCCTCAAGGTTTTTTAAAACCTCACAGAGGTCAGACAACCATGCCCCCTCCTCGCTTGTGAAGATCAGACGCTGACTGGAAAAGCAACGACCATGTTTCAGCTGGTATTCCACTACTGCCCTCTGCTGCCCACAAAGCCTGGCCAACATGTGGAACGTCAAGTTCCAGCACATGCTCACATCGCACAACAGTCGGTGAGCTGGCAATTTTAAGCGCTGCAGTGTTGACAAAACCGGCCGAAGCTGTAGATGACTTGCGGAAATGGGCACACACGCGGTGCAACTTCACCAGTAGCTCAGGCAAATTGGGGTAGATTTTGAGAACTTAGTTTAAGACGTGGGCTAGGTATGGTATGTGTGTGAGCTTGCCGAGCTCCAAAGCCGCCACCAAGGTACGGTCATTATCACACACAACCATGCCTGGTTGTAGGTTGAGTGGCAAGAGCCACAGCTCAGTCTGGTCTCTTATCCCCTGCCACAGCTCTGCGGTGGTGTGCTGTTTGTCACATAAGGAGATCAGCTTAAGCACGGCCTGTTGACTCTTCCCCACTGCAGTGCTACACTGCTTCCAGCTACCGACTGATGGCTGACTGGTGATGCAAGAGGATAATTCCGAGGTGGAAGTGGAGGAGGAGGCGGAGGAGGAGAAGTGGGGGTTGGAGCCACTAACATAGGGGGATGGAATTAGCGCTCAAAATCCTTGGCGTCGGTAACACCTGTGCCATCCAAGGGTACGGCTCGCTCCTGGCCTCCACAACGTTCACCCAGTGTGCCGTCAGGAAAATGTAGCATCCCGGGCCGAAAACACTTGTCCATTTGTCAGTGTTTAAGTGGGACCTTTTCAGTAACTGCATTGGTCAGGGCATTGGTGATGTTATGGGACACATGCTGGTGAAAGGTGGGCACGGAACACAGTGAAAAATAGTGGCGGCTGGGGACTGCGTAACGCGGGATGGCCGCCGACATCAGGCTGCGGAATGCATCAGTGTCCATAAGCCTGAATGGCAACATTTCCAGGGCCAGTAATTTGAAAAGTTGCGCATTTAGTGCTATGGCCTGTGGGTGGGTGGCTGGGTATTTGCACTTGCCTGGGGTAAGGACATTTGTACGCTGCGCTGTGACACGGAAGTGGATGTGGTCGCTGATGGTGCTTGCGAAGGTCCAGGTGCAGGGCAGGAGGCATCCGGGCCTGCCACTTCAACAGGGGATTGGCCAGCACGTAACACAGGGGAAGAGAAGGCAGTGGTGTGACCCGCAGACATATATTGTGGACCCAGGCGTACCTATTACGGTGCTTTGATGCCATGCGGTGGATCGTGCTTGTGGTGGTGAGGTTTCTAGTGTTCACGCCCCTGCAAATTTTTGTATGGCACAGGTTTCTAAATTACAATTCTTTTGTTGTCCGCACTTTCCTCAAAAAAGCACCAGAGTGCTGAACACCTACCCCTTGGCAAGGGAGATTTCTGAAAAGTTGTGCTCCGTGGAACAGTCGCGGGCCTGTTTGGTGTGGCCTGCCTTCTCCCTTTTGCCACCCCACTTCCTCTTCCAGCCTGTTGCAGTGCTGCGGATTCCTTCCCCTCTGTACTGCTGTCCTCACTTGGCTTGCCACCTTCCCAGGTTGGGTCAGTGACTTCATCGTCCACCACCTCCTCTTCCACTTCCTTACTCTGCTCATCCTCCTGACCTAACAACAACCTCAATTATTGACAACTATGTCTCATCCTCATCATCAACCTCTTGAGACACTAATTACCGTTGACTCATTGGCAGCTGTGTCTCATCATCATCATCCACCTTGTGAAACACTAATTGCCGTTCCCCACCGTCATCTTCTTCTGACTGTGGATGCTCCAGAGTTTGGCAATCAGGGCAGAAGATCTCAATTCCCTCTTCAAGTGGGCTTGTCAAGAGGCCCAAATGAAGGAATGGTGTTGAAAAGAGCTTGTCACGGGGTTCCGAAGGTGCACTCGGTCCCCCATTGCACGCAGAACTGTTGCTTAGCTTTTGGAATGAGGTTCTGTGTTTGACCTCATTCCCAGGGCGGCTTTACTAGCTGGGTGGCTCCCTGCTCCTAGTCTGCCTTGAGCGCCGAGCTGATCACTCGGTGCTCGACTGGTTGGTCTGTCGGTCATGTGACGCTGGCCACGTCACATGACCCTCACTCCCCACTATAAATACAGGCAGCCTGCTGGCTACAGGTTGTCTGTTAATTTCTAGGTTCCTGGCTATTTGTTGGACTGCTGAATACTTACCTGATCCTGTTCCCTGACCATCCTTTTGCCTGCTCCTCCTGTACTGCGCATCCGTCCTGGTATTGTGACCTCGGCTCCCACCTGACTACTCTCTTAGGACTCCTCTTGTACTTCTCTGCTCTCCTGGTATTTATGACCCCGGCTTCTCCTGACAATTCTCTGCTTGCTCCATTTGTACTTTGCAGCTTTCCTGGTATTGACTCGGTCCGTTCACGTCCTGTTGTTTGTCTGTCTGTCATCCCTGCACTTATTCCAAGTTAGGGATTGCCGTCCAGTTGTCCCCTGTCATTAGGACTCGTGAGGCAAGTAGGCAGGGCCAGGGGTAAGGGTGGAGCGCAGTGGTCCGGGTGTGGGATCACTTGTTTGGCAAGACTCTCCATGGTGAGAGGAAGGTGGATCAGGGTGAGGATTGTGTCGACCAGACTCTTGGCTACTGAGACTGGACTTGGTGGAAGACAGGGTGGTGCTTAACCGACTGGAAGCATTATCTGCTGCAATCCAACCAACCACCTGATCGCACTGGTCTGACTTCAAGAGCATTGTCCTGCGCCACCCTGCAAACTGGGACATAAAGCTAGGTATTGTGGATGATTGTTTTTATTGTGCTCTGGCAGCAGGCACAGTTTTAATGTGCCCAGGGCCAGGGTGTGCCCAGGGTCTCTGCGTGCACCATCAGCATCACGGCCACTTCCCTGTCCCTTACTGCTCGCCTTCTTCATATTAAATGTTATATATGCTTGAAAGTATATCACACGTTTAGTAGAATAGGATTTGTAAGTCTATGAGCAAAAAAATTAAAAAAGCTATTTGGGATGTGGAAACGTCACACAGGAGATATACCGCAGATAATGTGGCTGATGTCAGCAGCGGCTAATAAAAAATTACACGGAATGTCACAAAAAAAATTAAAAAAGCTATTTGGGATGTGGAAACGTTACACAGGAGATGTATCCCAGGTAATGTCACTGTCCGCAGCGGACACCGTCTACGGAAACAGTACACTGGATGTCACTGATATTTTTTGGATGTGCACACGTTACACAGGAGATGTAGCGCATTACATTGAATGTCACTCATATTTCGGGTGCCCTAACGTTATACTGGAGATGTAGCGCAGGTAATGTCTCTGCCACCAGCAGCAAGAAAATTTGACTGAATGTCACTGATATTTCGGATACGCAAACATTATACAGGAGATGTAGCGCAGGTAATGTAACTGTCCGCAGCGGACACAGTCTACGGAAAAAGTACACTGGATGTCACAGATATTTTTAGGCTGCGCACATTTTACACAGGAGATGTAGCGCAGATAATGTCGCTGCCTACAGCTGCCTAACTATTGCACGCTATTTAGGACTTTTGGGTCTCTGACAAGTTTTTCAACTTAAAAAAATAATAATTTCACTCCCTTCACTATCTTCTCTTTCCCTTCTTCAGCACAGCTCTCCCTGACTAACACTGAGCCGAACACGTGTCATCGGGTGCTATATAGCACCCGATGATGCGTTCCGGCCAGACAATCACTGTAATGCCAGTAACCAACATGGCTACGGCATTATAGTGAAGGGCAGTACTTACCTGCACATTTATTGGCTGTGTAGCAGCCAACAAACGTGTGGTGAGGAGACTCGAGCCGAACTGGTGTTTGGCCGAGCATGCTCGATCAACACTAACAGTTTGTTATTAAACATATTGCATTATAGTTAAATACCATTTTTATACCCCTGTTATTAAATGCATAGATATTTTAATACAGACAGTGCATTGTTATATCCAGGTTAGTGGACTCTTTACTGCATCAGACTGTATTTCATAGACATTCTCAGACAAAAATCTAATTGGAGAACTTGTGACATTAATGTAATTTATCAAAGTGGTGTAAAGTAGAACTGGCTTCCTGGATTCTGGGTCTGTATTTTACATGTTTATTCCATCATGCTGTGAGTTGGATAGAACTGTAGTAGGGATGCTTTTTATAGCACCTTTCATTATGTTGAATTGAATATACGATTATGATGGACCTGTAGTGTGTTGATACTGCTCTGATACTGCTCTGATATAGATATAATAAGTAGCTATCCACCCTTGGGATTGACGCATGTGGGTGAGAGCTTATTAGGTTCATTTTTTCATTTTATTAATTTATGAGCAAACCAACACTACTGAAGGGTATCGTTCTACAATCTGCCCTTGGAGCAGTGTGGTAGACAATTGGACCTGGTTTCTAGGGGGTGGCGTTTTGTCTATATTGTCCATACTGCCTATTTGTATAAATTTTTATCTGATTATATTTTATGATGAAATAAAATATGTATTTATATTTGATGTGTGGTTTTGTTTTGTGGCCAGTTTTATAATTTAGCCCATAAATGCCCAGTTCAAAGACATTTCACCACTGCATTGTTAAATCTGTGTCAGCAGGCACATTACTGCATCAGATTGTGTGTGTTAAAGAAATCTTTCTACAAAAGTTTCATTGTTGAACCAGTGATATAAAAAAAAAATGTTTAAAGACATTTCACTGCAAACACTTCATTGTTATATGTGTTAGTGGACACATTACTGCATCAGACTGTGTGCTTCATAGACATTAGAATTTAAAAACCTCATTATAATATTAACCTTTTTCCGACCTCTGCCATACATGTACGGGGGAAGTCTGCTCTGTAAAGATGGCAGACACCCAAGGCTAATGTCTGCAATTGACGATAACACTGATTGCAAGACATTTAACCCCTCAGATACTGTGCTCAATTGCGAACATGGCATCTGAAGCAACTTTCCCAGGAGCCCTGTGCTACTGGAGCCTGAATGGCTACCCATTTGCAGATTGGGGGAGCCACTGGTTGCATGTGATGGCCCTGATCTCTCTGAAGAAACCAACACTTTTATAGCTATATTTACCATCAAACCCTGCAGGTAGCAGGACTCCATATGAACATTGTAAATCTGCAATTAATTAATGCCCTTACTATTAAAATATATTAATATTTATCCTATACTGTGAGTGGCGTAATGGGAAAAAATCTAAACGGCCATTTATCACTTCACCTTCCCCAAAAAGTGAATAAAAAGGGCAAAAGTCACACACACTCCAAAATGGTATCACTAAAATCTACAGATTTTATTTTAAATTCATTCATTTTCCAAAGAAGATCACAAAAATGAAAGGTGGAATCTGATTGTTTGCTTTGGGCAACTAAGCCAGTTCTGCTTTAGACTAGTTTGGTAAATTACCCCAATAGTATTGGGGTAGGTATATAGACAACATCCTCATCTTGTGTTGTTCTGGTTCTGATCAATGGTCAGGTAGGTTGATACACTGCTCCAAATTAGATAGATACGTGCATGTACGGTGAGAGAAATAACACGGACACTGTATATAAGGTCAAAGCATAACTCTAATTTATTAGGTGGGGGCTTCAAATTTTATACCCTCCATATTAGTGGGAGGAGTGGGCTCACATGATTTGTCTTTTAGCAAGAAGGAATGTAAACAGGAAATAAGTTTAAGGCATATGTATGGTAGACTCAGAGGAATTCCTGACAGTTTCAAGTATTTGCTGCAAATAGTTTCAATCATAGAATGCATACTGGGGGTTGTCTCTCGGACAGACACCAATTTGTAAGTAACAAGCAAGTGTCCATTATATTAATATATTCCATAACAGTCCCCCCTTGGATTCTTGATTGTAGAACTTTCCCTGCCTAGTGAACCCCTGGGAATACCATTCACAATCCTCTTCACCCACAGTGGCGACAACCTACCCCTTTTGGGTAGACTCCCGGTTAATTGGACTTATGATAGTACCCTGGGATTTATCTTTCCCTATCTCGGTATGACATCTTAATTGGTGGGGGAACTTGTGTTGAATTCTTTGGTTTCCATTTCTTCTTCACCATATAGCAGCATGATGGGCTGTTCAGTAGTTGAAGTCACAATTTTTTCACATATTTTTCGGACACAGGGTACAATGCAGCATAACACTACTAACATTAATACTAGCATCAAGACTATCACCATACCTATCTGGGTGAGGAAGGATTTCCAATTTTTGAACCATCCAAAGTACTCATCCCATGGGTCTGTTATCCCTAAGTTAAGTTTTAATTCCTCTGAGAGGTTAGTAAGCTTGTTTATTGCTTCAGTTACCTTCCCTTTGGGGCCAGTGTTATCTGGGATGTAGGTGCAGCAGGTTTCCCCAATCATTTTACAAACTCCCCCAGTCTCAGCTAGAATCATATCTAGGGCCATCTGGTTCTGAAAGGCCACAGCAGAAGAAGCCTCTAACTGTTCTGCAATTCCTTTTAGGGCATCACGGGTGTAGTTTACAAATCTTTGCTGATTATAATATATGTAGTTTATCCAGTCAACGTTCTTGTTGATTGTCACTATTGGGAGAAGGGATTCAAATCCAGCTGCCACCTGATCTCTGGCCTTAAACTCGTTGGGGACCCCCCTTGGGACTCCTAATTAGAGATGTCGCGAACATAAAATTTTCCGTTCGCGAGCGGCGAACGCAAATTTCTGCAAATGTTCGCGAACCGCCATAGACATCAATAGGCAGGCGAATTTTAAAACCCACCGGGACTCTTTCTAGCCAATAGTACTGATGGAAAAATTGTTTCAAGGGGACTAACACCTGGACTGTGGCATGCCGGAGGGGGATCCATGGCAAAACTCCCATGGAAAATTACATAGTTGACGCAGAGTTGGATTTTAATCCATAAAGGGCATAAATCACCTAACAACAATCCAATTTTTTTTTTTAACAACGTGGTTTAAAACATCCAGTGTGTGTATACGATCAGGTATGATGTTGTATCGATCAGATAGTGTAAGGGTTACGCCCGCTTCACAGACATTGACAGACCAAACTCCCCTTTTAATGCACCGCAAACAACCGCAAACAGTCCATTTGCCCAACCGCAAACTCCCCTTTTGTACAAGGTTGGATACCAAGCTAGCCATGTCCCGTTGATGTCATTGAAGGTTTCTTCCTCCACCCAGCCACGTACAACACCAAGTGTCCCGGAGAGGTGAATTGAATCGATTTTTTTCGAACGGGGAGATGGTTAAAAAAACGCTGGCTCCGTTCCCTTTGTTTGAATCCACGCCATGGTCACTGCGTCTGCGCCGTGCAATTTACTGTCCCACCCGATATGAGTGCTATTTTCTGTAGTTCTCTCTTCTTATCAGTTTAATCCCTGTTACATCCCCATTCTGGGGTCCATTTATTAAATTGATTTTTCGAACGGGGAGATGGTTAAAAAAACGCTGTCTCCCTCCCCTTTGTTTGAATCCACGCCACGGTCACTGCGTCTGCGCCGTGCAATTTACTGTCACTCCCGATATGAGTGGTATTTTCTGTAGTTCTCTTTTCTCACCAGTTTAATCCCTGTTACGTCCCCAATCTGGGGTCCATTTCTTAAATAGATTTTTTGAACGGGGAGATGGTTAAAAAAATGCTGGCTCCCTCCCCTTTGTTTGAATCCACGCCACGGTCACTGCGTCTGCGCCGTGCAATTTACTGTCCCACCCGATATGAGTGCTATTTTCTGTAGTTCTCTCTTCTCATCAGTTTAATCCCTGTTACGTCCCATATCAGGGTGGGATTGCCTTTTGTGAAAAAAAATTTAGGCCGGGTACCTTCGACTGCCTTCACAGTGACAGACCAAACTCTGATACACCAAAGTGAATTGATTTTAGGAACCGGGAGATGGAAAAAGCAGCTTGGTCGGTCCTCTTACTCCAAAGTTGGGGCACTGCGTGTGCACGGAGCAATGTGCTGTGACACCCTCTATGAGTGGTGTCTTAACTAGTACTATTCCTATCAGTTTAATCCCTGTTACGTCCCCTATCCAGGGATGTGTGTCGAATTGATTAACCATTGTCGAATTAACGAACCATTACGACATCCGGGAATAATTTAGTTCTGAGCTTTGTACTTGCTTTGTATTGGAATTGATGGGGATTTTTTAAATTGTCTGCATTATTTCTAATAAACTATTAAGAGACTTTATTATGATTTTTTTATTTTATGTATTAAAAACTCACCCATACAACTTAAAAAAAATAATATTTTTTTTTTAGTTTTTTCTATGAAAAATTATCCAGCCGATCGCTTTTGGTCTGATCATAATGAAGCAACGGCCTTATCATCTGGGGTGTGGCAACATTGCCAACACACTCATAGAGGTGATGATCGCTTCATTGTGATACGCAAGCCCCTTAAACACAACAAGGTAACAATCACGAAGGGGAATTGACACTTGTATGTGCCTTTTTTTTTTGTTTTGTTTTTGCAGCCACAGTGCAGCACCAGAGGCCAGAAAAATTAGGCATGTACACATGCCTGAAAAATAATGTTATTGTTGCAGCCGCTGTTGTAGCAGCGCCCGGAAAAATTTATGTTTTCAAGGCAGAAAGGTGAGTAAAACATTGCGGCTTGAACCCTAGTTGGTGGCGGAGAATTCACGAAAGTCATCCGGTATGCAGACATTAAATACAGCAGCGTCGTGACCATTTTGAGGCCAAGGCATGTCATCAGGCCTTTTGTTAGTCAAACGTATCCCCCACTGTCAGTCCCTTCGGGATCCATGCCTCATTCATCTTAATGAAGGTGAGGTAATCAACACTTTTTTGACCGAGGCGACTTCTTTTGTCAGTGACAATGCCTCCTGCTGCACTGAAGGTCCTTTCTGACAGGACACTTGAAGCGGGGCAGGCCAGAAGTTCTATCGCAAACTGGGATAGCTCAGGCCACAGGTCAAGCCTGCACACCCAGTAGTCAAGAGGTTCATCGCTCCTCAGAGTGTCGATATTTGCAGTTAAGGCGAGGTAGTCTGCTACCTGTCGGTCGAGTCGTTCACTAAGGCTGGATCCCGTAGGGCTGTGGCGATGTGTAGGACTGAAAAAGCTCTGCATGTCCTCCATCAACAACACATCTGTAAAGCGTCCTGTCCTTGCCGCCGAGGTCATGGTAGGTGGAGGATTACTTTCACCTCTTCCCCTGTTAGATTCCCGTTGTGCTGTGACATCCCCCTTATAAGCTGTGTAAAGTATATTTTTTAGTTTTGTTTTGAACTGCTGCATCCTTTCTGAATTTCGGTAAGTTGGTAACATTTCCGCCACTTTCTGCTTATAACGGGGGTCTAGTAGCATGGCCACCCAGTACAGGTCGTTCTCCTTCATCCTTTTTATACGAGGGTCCCTCAACAGACATGACAGCATGAAAGACCCCATTTGCACAAGGTTGGATGCCGAGCTACTCATTTCCCGTTCCTCGTCCTTACTGATGTCATTGACGGTCTGTTCTTCACCCCAGCCACGTACAACACCACGGGTCCCAGATAGGTGACAACAACGAGCACCCTGGGATGCCTGCTGTGGTTGGTCTTCCTCCTCCTCAAAGCCACATTCCTCCTCTGACTCCTCTTCCTCATACTCCTCTTGCAGCGTTGCCGCAGGTCCGGCAAGCGATGATGACAAGGCTGTTTCTGGTGGTGATGGTGACCACAACTCTTCCTCTTCCTCTTCACGCTCATCTACAGCCTGATCCAGCACTCTTCGCAGGGCACGCTCCAGGAAGAAAACAAATGGGATGAGGTCGCTGATGGTGCCTTCGGTGCGACTGACTAGGTTTGTCACCTCCTCAAAAGGACGCATGAGCCTACAGGCATTGAGCATGAGCGTCCAGTAACGTGGCAAAAAAATTCCCAGCTCCGCAGAGGCTGTCCTAGCACCCCGGTCATACAAATACTCGTTGACTGCTTTTTCTTGTTGGAGCAGGCGGTCAAACATTCGGAGTGTTGAATTCCAATGTGTCGGGCTGTCGCAAATCAAGTGCCTCACTGGCATGTTGTTTCGGCGCTGAATGTCTGAAAAGTGCGCCATGGCTGTGTAGGAAAGCCTGAAATGGCCACACACCTTCCTGGCCTGCTTGAGGACGTCCTGTAAGCCTGGGTACTTATACACAAAGTGTTGTACGATGAGATTCAACACATGTGCCATGCACGGCACATGTGACAACTTGCCCAAATTCAATGCCGCCAACAAATTGCTTCCATTGTCACACACCACTTTGCCGATCTCTAGTTGGTGCGGGGTCAGCCACTGATCCACCTGTGCGTTCAGGGCGGACAGGAGTGCTGGTCCGGTGTGTCAACCCCAAGACAGCGTGACACTGTCGTATCCGGGATGTGGAATAGCCCCTGGGGAGCTGGGGGGATTCAGTTGATGTGCAGCCAGACACCGCAGCAGAAGAGGACTCAGCCGAGGAGGTTATGGAAGAGGATGGAGTAGGAGGAGTAGAGGAGGTGGCAGTAGGCCTGCCTGCAAGTCGTGGAGGTGTCACCAACTCCGCTGCAGAGCTACGCATTCCATGCTTGTCAGCCGTCAGCAGGTTTACCCAATGCGCAGTGTAGGTGATATACCTGCCCTGACCGTGCTTTGCAGACCAGGTATCAGTGGTCAGATGGACCCTTGCCCCAACACTGTATGCCAGAGATGCCATGACTTCCTTTTCAATCACTGAGTAGAGGTTTGGGATTGCCTTTTTTGAAAAAAAAAATTGTCCGGGTACCTTCCACTGTGGTGTCCCAATAGCAAAAATTTTTTTGAAGGCCTCAGACTCCACCAGCTGGTATGGTAAAAGCTGGCGGGCTAAGAGTTCCGTCAAGCCAGCTGTCAGACGTCAGGCAAGGGAGTGACTCTGTGACATTGGCTTCCTACGCTCAAACATTTCCTTTAGAGACACCTGACTGTGGGCAGATGAGATGGAACTGCTGAAGGTGAGAGGCGGAGTGGCGGGTGGTTGAGAGGGGGCAAGGAGGACAGCAGTGGTTGACGTGGCTGAAGTTGCTGGACCAGGAGGAGGATTGTGGCTTTGAGCTTGTGTGCTGCTTCTACTCGTCATCATGTGTTGATCCCATAGGCGTTTGTGATGTGCGATCATGTGCCTTCGCAAAGCAGTTGTACCTAGGTGGGTGTTGGATTTCCCACGACTCAGTTTCTTTTGGCACAGGTTGCAAATGGCATCGCTGTTGTCAGAGGCAGACACACACAAAAAATGCCACACTGCTGAGCTTTGCAATGACGGCATTCTGCATGCGTTGATTGGCAGACCCCGGGTGCCGATACATGCTGTCTGACTGTGCCACTAGCTCCTTGCGACGACCTCCCCCTGCTTCCAACTCGTCTCCTCCTTCTCTCTTTCTCCCCTTCTGAACTTTCCCCCTCTTCTTCTTCTTTTTGAGCAGGCGCCCACGTGGCATCCACGGACACGTCGTCATCATCAACCACTTCACTTGTATCTGACACCTCAGCAAAGGAAGCAGCAGCGGGTACAACATCATCATAATCATCACATAATCACGTACAGGCCATGTGTGTAATGCTGCCTGACTGAGACATATCCCTGTTTTCTCCATCCTCTGGCAATAATGGTTGCGCATCACGAATTTTATCCAACTGATGTTTAAATAAATCCTCTGAGGGATCAAGTGAAGCGGCTGTGGTGGCTGTGGTGGTAGTGGTGGTGGTGGCGGCGGGCGGGAGAGTGGTAACTTGAGAGCAGGTGACCAAAGCTGAGCTGGAGGAGGATGGTGCGTCAAGGTTCTTAGCAGAAGCTGTTGAAGATTGGGTGTCCTGTGTAAGCCAGTCAACTATTTTCTCCGAATTTTTTGGGTTCAGGGTACGTGGCCTCTGAACACTGGGCATTATTCCAGGGCCAGTGGAAATCACAGCACCATGACCACGACGGCCCCTGCGGGGTGGCCTGCCTCGGCCTGTCATTTTTTATTAGATAAGTGTTACTATGCGTGCAAGGTACTTTATAAGTGGTGGGCAGTGGGCACAGTACAGTCTGTGTGGGCCTGACACACACTGGCTTGCAACTGTGATTATATCACAGAAAAAGATTAAATAGCATTTTTTTTTATCTGCGAGGTATTTGTGAGTGAGTGACACCCTGTAACGGTATGAGTGGAGGCCTAGCCACTAGCCAGTGGCCACAATACAGTCTGTGTGGGCCTGACACACACGGGCTTGCAAATGTGATTAGATCACAGAAAAATACAAAATAGATTTTTTTTTTATCTGCGAGTTATTTGTGAGTGAGTGACACCCTGTAACGGTATAAGTGGAGGTCTAGCCACTAGCCAGTGGCCACAATACAGTCTGTGTGGGCCAGACACACACGGGCTTGCAAATGTGATTAGATCACAGAAAAAGATTAAATCAAATTTTTTATTTATCTGGGAGGTATTTTCTGTCACACCCTGTATGAATGGTGTGCACACAGTACTGTCTGTGACTGAGCCTGCAGCCTCTCACACACGGGCAGGCAACTGCAATATATATATATATATATATATATATATATATATAAATAAAAAAAAGCAGACTGATGTACCAGCCCTGAAAAGGGCTTTTTGGGGTGCTGTCAGGACGCTGTCCTTACAGCAGATGAGTCTGTGGACACAGAACACTGCCCTAGCTAACGCTTTCCATATTGAATCAGCAGCAGCACTGTCCCTTATCTCACTGAGAATGCAGATTCCGAATGAATCTAAAATGGATGCTGTCCAGGAGGTGGGAGGGTCTGGGAGGGAAAGTCTGCTGCTGATTGGCTGGAATGTGTCTGCTGACTGTGAGGTACAGGGTCAAAGTTTACTCAATGATGATGTATAGGGGCGGACCGAACATCGCATATGTTCGCACGCCGCGGCGAACGCGAACAAGCTATGTTCGCCGGGAACTATTCGCCGGCGAACTATTCGGGCCATCACTACCCTGTATGCCAAAGCCGTATTTATGGCCTAAATGTGACAGTCACTTATGCACGTGTAATCCCAGATGTGCAATATATTAGAGGCTTTTTTCACCCCAGTAACCAAAAAGCCGTATTTATGGCCTAAATGTGACAGTCACTTATGCTTGTCTAATCTCAGATGTGCAGTATATTAGAGGGTTTTTTCACCCTAACCAAAAAGCTGTATTTCTGTCCTAAATGTGACAGTCACTTATGCACGTGTAATCCCAGATGTGCAGTATATGAGAGGCTTTTTTCACCCCAGTATGGCAAAGCTGTATTTATGGCCTAAATGTGACAGTCACTTATGCACGTGTAATCCCAGATGTGCAATATATTAGAGGCTTTTTTCAGCCCAGTAACCAAAAAGCCGTATTTATGGCCTAAATGTGACAGTCACTTCTGCACCTGTAATCCCAGATGTGCAATATATTAGAGGGTTTTTTCACCCTAACCAAAAAGCTGTATTTCTGTCCTAGATGTGACAGTCACTTATGCTTGTCTACTCTTAGATGTGCAGTATATTAGAGGGTTTTTTCACCCTAACGAAAAAGCTGTATTTCTGTCCTAAATGTGACAGTCACTTATGCACGTGTAATCCCAGATGTGCAGTATATTTGTCACGAGGGTGTCAAGAGCAATGTCTGACTCTGTAATACCCGGGGTCAGGAGGTCGCAGCGGGTGGCTGCGCACTCTATGTATAAAGATAGTGCTGTTTCTTAATGGTAGCTTTCTGGGTTTGCCTTGCAACCCTTTTTGTCTCACTCAGGGATCCGTAGCTTCTTCTCCTCAGCTGTTTCTTGTCCAGCACTCCCAACCTCCTTATATTCCCCTCTCCCACTTCTCTGGTTGCCAGATATAGAGCTTCCTGCCTGGACTTCTATACTGACCCACTGGAGCTGAGTAGCTGTGATCCCTGGTTGTTGTTCCAGAGCGTTACCCTCCGGATCCCTGTTGGGCTTTTGTTGTCTGCTGTTGTCACCCACCTGGGATTATATGTTTTGTCTGTATTGTCTGTCCTCTCCTTGGTGTTTTCCTTTAGTGTCAGTGGTGCGGACTAGTGATCCCACCGCCCTGTTCACTACGTAGGGCTCATCTTGGGGAAAGCCAGGGTTTAGGCACGTGATCGGCGTACGGGTGAGGAACCCGTCTAGGGACGTCAGGGCAGTCAGGTGCCAGCCTCAAGGTGAGTCAGGGGTCACCACCTTTCCCTCTCCCTTGGACAGGGCCTTCCCATTTCCCTCCCTTTGCATGACGCCGGTCATGACATTATATCTGGCCCTCACCGTCCTTATGACTGCCTGGTTAATTTGATTCCCGGTGCAAAATTACCCAAGACCAGGTTATATAATCTTTCGGGTCCGGAGAGACAAGCCATGAAAGATTATATCTCCGAGAGCTTGGCTAAGGGACACATCAGACCCTCTTCTTCACCCGTGGCTGCAGGGTTTTTCTTCGTTAAAAAGAAAGATGGGGCCCTGCGTCCTTGCCTAGATTTCCGCGAACTAAACCGGATAACCATCCGAGACCCTTACCCTCTTCCTCTCATTCCTGACCTTTTTAATCAGATTGCGGGTGCTAGGTGGTTCTCCAAACTTGATCTTAGGGGGGCCTACAATCTGATTCGTATCAAGGAAGGGGATGAGTGGAAGACCCCTGAGGGGCATTATGAAAATCTAGTCATGCCTTTTGGTTTGACCAATGCTCCTGCTGTCTTCCAACATTTCGTTAATGCCATTTTTAGTCATCTTATCGACAGGTTTGTGGTGATATACCTAGATGATATTTTAATTTATTCGTCTGATCTGAAAACACATGAGGTGCATGTCAGACAGGTACTGCAGGTCCTACGGACGAATAAATTATATGCAAAAATTGAAAAGTGTGTCTTCGCCGTTCAGGAAATACAGTTCCTAGGTTATTTATTATCTGCTTCAGGTTTCCGTATGGATCCTAGGAAGGTCCAGGCAATTTTAGATTGGGATCTTCCTGAGAACCTCAAAGCACTGCAACGGTTCTTGGGCTTCGCAAATTTCTACAGAAAGTTCATAAAAAATTATTCGGTGAATGTCAAACCCCTTACTGACATGACTAAGAAGGGGACTGATTTTTCTAAATGGTCTGACGCCGCTAAAATTGCTTTTTCCTCTCTAAAAGAGAGGTTCACCTCGGCACCTGTACTAATCCAACCTGATGTCTCCCAACCTTTTATTGTTGAAGTAGATGCGTCAGAGGTGGGAGTGGGGGCTGTACTGTCTCAGGGTCCGTCTCCTGGCAAATGGCGTCCTTGTGCTTTCTTTTCTAAAAAACTATCTGCAGCGGAGAAGAACTATGATATTGGCAATAGGGAATTATTAGCTATTAAACTAGCGTTTGAAGAATGGCGTCACTTTTTAGAGGGGGCAATCCACCCCGTCACGGTGATTACAGACCACAAAAACCTTCTGTACCTCGAATCAGCTAAGCGTCTCACCCCTAGACAAGCTAGGTGGTCGCTATTTTTTTTGCCTTGCAACCCTTTTTGGCTCACTCAGGGATCCGTAGCTTTTTCTCCTCAGCTGTTTCTTGTCCAGCACTCCCAACCTCCTTATATTCCCCTCTCCCACTTCTCTGGTTGCCAGATATAGAGCTTCCTGCCTGGACTTCTATACTGACCCACTGGAGCTGAGTAGCTGTGATCCCTGGTTGTTGTTCCAGAGCGTTACCCTCCGGATCCCTGTTGGGCTTTTGTTGTCTGCTGTTGTCACCCACCTGGGATTATATGTTTTGTCTGTATTGTCTGTCCTCTCCTTGGTGTTTTCCTTTAGTGTCAGTGGTGCGGACTAGTGATACCACCGCCCTATTCACTACGTAGGGCTCATCTTAGGGAAAGCCAGTGTTTAGGCACGTGATCGGCGTACGGGTGAGGAACCCGTCTAGGGACGTCAGGGCAGTCAGGTGCCAGCCTCAAGGTGAGTCAGGGGTCATTACCTTTCCCTCTCCCTTGGACAGGGCCTTCCCATTTCCCTCCCTTTGCGTGACGCCGGTCATGACAATATTAGAAGGTTTTTTCACCCTAACCAAAAAGCTGTATTTCTGTCCTAAATGTGACAGTCACTTATGCTTGTCTACTCCCAGTTGTGCAGTATATTAAAGGGTTTTTTCACCCTAACCAAAAAGCTGTATTTCTGTCCTAAATGTGACAGTCACTTATGCCCGTGTAATCACAGATGTGCAGTATATGAGAGGCTTTTTTCACCCCGGTATGCCAAAGCCGTATTTATGGCCTAAATGTGACAGTCACTTATGCACGTGTAATCCCAGATGTGCAGTATATTAGAGGGTTTTTTCACCCTAACCAAAAAGCTGTATTTCTGTCCTAAATGTGACAGTCACTTATGCTTGTCTAATCCCAGATGTGCATTATATTAAAGGGTTTTTTCACCCTAACCAAAAAGCTGTATTTCTGTCCTAAATGTGACAGTCACTTATGCATGTGTAATCCCAGATGTGCAGTATATGAGAGCCTTTTTTCACCCCAGTATGCCAAAGCCATATTTCAGTCCTAAATGTGACAGTCACTTATACACGTGTAATCCCAGATGTGCAGTATATTAGAGGGTTTTTTCACCCCAGTAAGAAAAAAGCTGTATTTCTGTCCTAAATGTGACAGTCACTTATGCTTGTCTAATCCCAGATGTGCAATATATTAGAGGGTTTTTCACCCCAGTATGCCAAAGCTGTATTTCTGGACTTGCAGATAGCCTATGCTGGTGCACTATCGTTGCATAAAATGGCTGTTGGTCAGGTATTGATATTGATGAAATGAAGAAAAAAAAGTTCGTTTTCAGCAGTAGTTGGCTCAGGAAAGGCTTAAAAAAATTGTGCACTCTACCCACAAAACACTTTTTCTGTAGATCGCTGAGTACATAAATGTCATTACCGGCGTGCCGATCACATACGTGACGCAAGGGGAGGGAAAAGGGAAGGCCCTGTCCAAGGGAGAGGGAAAGGTGGTGACCCCTAACTCACCTTGAGGCTGGCACCTGACTGCCCTGACGTCCCTAGACGGGTTCCTCACCAGTACGCCGATCACGTGCCTAAACCCTGGCTTTCCCTAAGATGAGCCCTACGTAGTGAATAGGGCGGTGGGAACACTAGTCCGCACCACTAACACTAAAGGAAAACCCCAAGGAGAGGACAGACAATACAGACAAAACATATAATCCCAGGTGGGCGACAACAGCAGACAACAGAAGCCCAACAGGGACCCGGAGGGTAACGCTCTGGAACAACAACCAGGAATCTCAGCTACACAGCTCCAGTGGGTCAGTATAGAAGTTTAGGCAGGAAGCTCTATATCTGGCAACCAGAGAAGTGGGAGAGGGGAATATAAGAAGGTTGGGAGTGCTGGACAAAAAACAGCTGAGGAGAAGGAGCTACGGAACCCTGAGTGAGCCAAAAAGGTTTGCAAGGCAAACCCAGAAAGCTACCATTAAGAATCAGCACTATCTTTATACATAGAGCGCGCAGCCACCCGCTGCGACTTCCTGACCCCGGGTATAACGGAGTCAGGCGTGGCTCTTGACGCCCTCGTGACAATAATCCAGTTCTTGATAAGATCGCTCCCTGATCTCTCCCTCACAGCAGCTGCAGCCTCTCCCTACACTAATCCAAGCAGAGTGACAGGCGACGCTAAGTGACTCCAGCTTAAATAGAGGCTGGGTCACATGCTGCAGTTGGCCAATCACAGCCATATTATAGATTTTGTGTGTGTGTGTGTGTGTGTATATATATATATATATATATATATATATATATATACATATAAGCAAAAAACGGAACAGCACCTCCGGAGACAAATCGCAGGTGCAAGCTACCCGACATATTTTTGATCAATAATATGCGCTAAGAGCTTCTTCACTGCTTTGCAGTAAATAGTGGCGTCATGTATTTGACCCTGTTCACATATTCACCTGTTCGCTCAGTCTTAGCGCATTTAGTGGTGTGCTGCTACTTTATTTGTTTGCTGTATTATTGCCGGGTTGCTTGCACCTGCGATTTGTCTCAGGAGGTGCTGTTCCGTTTTTTGCTTATATGTATATTATAGAGGACCAGGAATCCTCTTTGGAACTTAGCACTCCCCGCCCATCCCCCACCCCTTGGTGTTTTTAATCAGAGTAACAATGGAGCTGAACCCTCCATGTTAGAGTAGGTCCCACCTGATAAGAAGCTACCTTGTCGTCTGGTAGGTAGTGATGGCCCGAATAGTTTGCTGGCGAATAGTTCCCGGCGAACATAGCTTGTTCACGTTCGCCGCGGCGGGCGAACATATGCGATGTTCGGTCCGCCACCTATACATCATCATTGAGTAAACTTTGACCCTGTACCTCACAGTCAGCAGACACATTCCAGCCAATCAGCAGCAGACCCTCCCACCTCCTGGACAGCATCCATTTTAGATTCATTCGGAATCTGCATTCTCAGTGAGAGGAGGGACAGTGCTGCTGCTGATTCAATAGGGAAAGCGTTAGCTAGGGCAGTGTTCTGTGTCCACAGACTCATCTGCTGTAAGGATAGCATCCTGACAGCACCCCAAAAAGCCCTTTTCAGGGCTGGTACATCAGTCTGCTTTTTTTTTTTTATATATATATTGTAAGCATCTAAAGGGTGAGGTTATTGATGGTAAGTATGTGTCACTGAGGCTGCTGCTCTCAGTGATGTAAATCCCGGAGGT
Source organism: Bufo bufo (assembly GCF_905171765.1). NCBI lineage: Eukaryota > Metazoa > Chordata > Amphibia > Anura > Bufonidae > Bufo > Bufo bufo. The sequence continues at coordinate 61,894,483 of NC_053396.1, forward strand.
AAATGGCAACCAGTGATGTTAGATTGCTGAGTTTGTGGTAGCTGGAATTTGGGTCCGGGATTTAGGAGTGACTGAAGAGTTTGGGTGGGAAGGTCACTCCCATACTCCATCTCCTGTGTTACCACCTCACCCAGCTGGAAGCTAATTTAAAAGACACACTGTCAGTATGTGTTTGGTGTTGGTCTGCAGAGGACTTAGGAGTAGAGTTGAGCGAACACCTGGATGTTCGGGTTCGAGAAGTTCGGCCGAACTTCCCGGAAATGTTCGGGATCTGAACCGGAACCGAACTTCGTCCCGAACCCCATTGAAGTCAATGGGGACCCGAACTTTTGGGCACTAAAAAGGCTGTAAAACAGCCCAGGAAAGAGCTAGAGGGCTGCAAAAGGCAGCAACATGTAGGTAAATCCCCTGCAAACAAATGTTGATAGGGAAATGAATTAAAATAAAAATAAAAAAAATAAAAATGACCCAATATCAATTGGACAGAGGTCCCATAGCAGAGAATCTGGCTTCACGTCAGCAGAGAATCAGTCTCTTCATGCCATAGCAAAGAATCTGGCTTCATGTCAGCAGAGAATCAGTCTCTTCATGCCATAGCAGAGAATCTGCCTTCATGTCACCCACCACTGGAACAGGCCACTGTCACATATTTAGGCAACGGCACCCAGACAGAGGAGAGAGGTCCCGTAACAGAGAATCTGGCATTATGTCAGCACAGAATCTGTCTTCATGTCATAGCAGAGAATCAGGCTTCACGTCACCCACCACTGGAACAGGCCACTGTCACACAATTAGGCCCAGGCACCCAGGCAGAGGAGAGAGGTCCCGTAACAGAGAATCTGGCCTTATGTCAGCACAGAATCTGTCTACATGTCATAGCAGAGAATCAGGCTTCACGTCACCCACCACTGGAACAGGCCACTGTCACACATTTAGGCCCAGGCACCCAGGCAGAGGAGAGAGGTCCCGTAACAGAGAATCTGGCCTTATGTCAGCACAGAATCTGTCTTCATGTCATAGCAGAGAATCAGGCTTCACGTCACCCACCACTGGAACAGGCCACTGTCACACATTTAGACCCAGGCACCCAGGCAGAGGAGAGAGGTCCCGTAACAGAGAATCTGGCCTTATGTCAGCGCAGAATCAGTCTTCATGTCATAGCAGAGAATCAGGCTTCACGTCACCCACCACTGGAACAGGCCACTGTCACACATTTAGGCCCAGGCACCCAGGCAGAGGAGAGAGGTCCCGTAACAGAGAATCTGGCCTTATGTCAGCACAGAATCTGTCTTCATGTCATAGCAGAGAATCAGGCTTCACGTCACCCACCACTGGAACAGGCCACTGTCACACATTTAGGCCCAGGCACCCAGGCAGAGGAGAGAGGTCCCGTAACAGAAAATCTGGCCTTATGTCAGCGCAGAATCAGTCTTCATGTCATAGCAGAGAATCAGGCTTCACGTCACCCACCACTGGAACAGGCCACTGTCACACATTTAGACCCAGGCAGAGGAGAGAGGTCCCGTAACAGAGAATCTGGCCTTATGTCAGCACAGAATCTGTCTTCATGTCATAGCAGAGAATCAGGCTTCACGTCACCCACCACTGGAACAGGCCACTGTCACACATTTAGACCCAGGCACCCAGGCAGAGGAGAGAGGTCCCGTAACAGAGAATCTGGCCTTATGTCAGCGCAGAATCAGTCTTCATGTCATAGCAGAGAATCAGGCTTCACGTCACCCACCACTGGAACAGGCCACTGTCACACATTTAGGCCCAGGCACCCAGGCAGAGGAGAGAGGTCCCGTAACAGAGAATCTGGCCTTATGTCAGCACAGAATCTGTCTTCATGTCATAGCAGAGAATCAGGCTTCACGTCACCCACCACTGGAACAGGCCACTGTCACACATTTAGGCCCAGGCACCCAGGCAGAGGAGAGAGGTCCCGTAACAGAAAATCTGGCCTTATGTCAGCGCAGAATCAGTCTTCATGTCATAGCAGAGAATCAGGCTTCACGTCACCCACCACTGGAACAGGCCACTGTCACACATTTAGACCCAGGCAGAGGAGAGAGGTCCCGTAACACAGAATCTGGCCTTATGTCAGCACAGAATCTGTCTTCATGTCATAGCAGAGAATCAGGCTTCACGTCACCCACCACTGGAACAGGCCACTGTCACACATTTAGGCCCAGGCACCCAGGCAGAGGAGAGAGGTCCCGTAACAGAGAATCTGGCCTTATGTCAGCGCAGAATCAGTCTTCATGTCATAGCAGAGAATCAGGCTTCACGTCACCCACCACTGGAACAGGCCACTGTCACACATTTAGGCCCAGGCACCCAGGCAGAGGAGAGAGGTCCCGTAACAGAGAATCTGGCCTTATGTCAGCACAGAATCTGTCTTCATGTCATAGCAGAGAATCAGGCTTCACGTCACCCACCACTGGAACAGGCCACTGTCACACATTTAGGCCCAGGCACCCAGGCAGAGGAGAGAGGTCCCGTAACAGAAAATCTGGCCTTATGTCAGCGCAGAATCAGTCTTCATGTCATAGCAGAGAATCAGGCTTCACGTCACCCACCACTGGAACAGGCCACTGTCACACATTTAGACCCAGGCAGAGGAGAGAGGTCCCGTAACACAGAATCTGGCCTTATGTCAGCACAGAATCTGTCTTCATGTCATAGCAGAGAATCAGGCTTCACGTCACCCACCACTGGAACAGGCCACTGTCACACATTTAGGCCCAGGCACCCAGGCAGAGGAGAGAGGTCCCGTAACAGAGAATCTGGCCTTATGTCAGCACAGAATCTGTCTTCATGTCATAGCAGAGAATCAGGCTTCACGTCACCCACCACTGTAACAGGCCACTGTCACACATTTAGGCCCAGGCACCCAGGCAGAGGAGAGAGGTCCCGTAACAGAGAATCTGGCCTTATGTCAGCGCAGAATCAGTCTTCATGTCATAGCAGAGAATCAGGCTTTACGTCACCCACCACTGGAACAGGCCACTGTCACACATTTAGGCCCAGGCACCCAGGCAGAGGAGAGAGGTCCCGTAACAGAGAATCTGGCCTTATGTCAGCACAGAATCTGTCTTCATGTCATAGCAGAGAATCAGGCTTCACGTCACCCACCACTGGAACAGGCCACTGTCACACATTTAGGCCCAGGCACCCAGGCAGAGGAGAGAGGTCCCGTAACAGAGAATCTGGCCTTATGTCAGCACAGAATCTGTCTTCATGTCATAGCAGAGAATCAGGCTTCACGTCACCCACCACTGGAACAGGCCACTGTCACATATTTAGGCCCAGGCATCCAGGCAGAGGAGAGAGGTCGCGTAACAGAGAATCTGGCTTCATGTCAGCACAGAATAAGTCTTCATGTCATAGCAGAGAATCAGGCTTCACGTCACCCACCACTGGAACAGGCCACTGTCACACATTTAGGCCCCAGCACCCAGACAGAGGAGAGGTTCATTCAACTTTGGGTTGCCCCGCAATATAATAGTAAAATGAAATTAAAAATAGTATTGAATGAGGAAGTTTCCTGGAGTAGAATAATATATTGTTAAGGGGAGGTAGTTAATATCTAATCTGCACAAGGGATGGACAGGTCCTGTGGGATCCATGCCTGGTTCATTTTTATGAACGTCAGCTTGTCCACATTGGCTGTAGACAGGCGGCTGCGTTTGTCTGTAATGACGCCCCCTGCCGTGCTGAATACACGTTCAGACAAAACGCTGGCCGCCGGGCAGGCCAGCCCCTCCAAGGCATAAAAGGCTAGCTCTGGCCACGTTCACAATTTGGAGACCCAGAAGTTGAATGGGGCCGAACCATCAGTCAGTACGTGGAGGGGTGTGCACAGGTACTGTTCCACCATGTTAGTGAAATGTTGCCTCCTGCTAACACGTTCCGTATCAGGTGGTGGTGCACTTAGCTGTGGCGTGGTGACAAAACTTTTCCACATCTCTGCCATGCTAACCCTGCCCTCAGAGGAGCTGGGCGTGACACAGCTGCGTTGGCGACCTCTTGCTCCTCCTCTGCCTTCGCCTTGGGCTTCCACTGGTTCCCCTGTGACATTTGGGAATGCTCTCAGTAGCACGTCTACCAACGTGCGCTTGTACTCGCGCATCTTCCTATCACGCTCCAGTGTAGGAAGTAAGGTGGGCACATTGTCTTTGTACCGGGGATCCAGCAGGGTGGCAACCCAGTAGTCCGCACACGTTAAAATGTGGGCAACTCTGCTGTTGTTGCGCAGGCACTGCAGCATGTAGTTGCTCATGTGTGCCAGGCTGCCCAGAGGTAAGGACAAGCTGTCCTCTTTGGGAGGCGTATCGTCATCGTCCTGTGTTTCCCCCCAGACATGCACTAGTGATGGGCCCGAGCTGCTTTGGGTGCCACCCCGCTGTGAACATGCTTCATCCTCATCCTCCTCCACCTCCTCCTCATCCTCGTCCTCCAGTAGTGGGCCCTGTCTGGCCACATTTGTACCTGGCCTCTGGTGTTGCAAAAAACCTCCCTCTGAGTCACTTCGAAGAGACTGGCCTGAAAGTGCTAAAAATGACCCCTCTTCCTCCTGGGCCACCTCCTCTTCCATCATCGCCCTAAGTGTTTTCTCAAGGAGACATAGAAGTGGTATTGTAACGCTGATAACGGCGTCATCGCCACTGGCCATGTTGGTGGAGTACTCGAAACAACGCAACAGGGCACACAGGTCTCGCATGGAGGCCCAGTCATTGGTGGTGAAGTGTGTCTGATCCGCAGTGCGACTGACCCGTGCGTGCTGCAGCTGAAACTCCACTATGGCCTGCTGCTGCTCGCACAGTCTGTCCAGCATATGCAAGGTGGAGTTCCACCTGGTGGGTACGTCGCATATGAGGCGGTGAGCGGGAAGGCCGAAGTTACGCTGTAGCGCAGACAGGCGAGCAGCGGCAGGGTGTGAACGCCGGAAGCGCGAACAGACGGCCCGCACTTTATGCAGCAGCTCTGACATGTCGGGGTAGTTGCGAATGAACTTCTGCACCACCAAATTCAGCACATGCGCCAGGCAAGGGATGTGCGTCAAACCGGCTAGTCCCAGAGCTGCAACGAGATTTCGCCCATTATCGCACACCACCAGGCCGGGCTTGAGGCTCACCGGCAGCAACCACTCGTCGGTCTGTTGTTCTATACCCCGCCACAACTCCTGTGCGGTGTGGGGCCTGTCCCCCAAACATATGAGTTTCAGAATGGCCTGCTGACGTTTACCCCGGGCTGTGCTGAAGTTGGTGGTGAAGGTGTGTGGCTGACTGGATGAGCAGGTGGAAGAAGAGGAGGAGGAAGCTGAGTAGGAGGAGGAGGAGACAGGAGGCAAAGAATGTTGCCCTGCGATCCTTGGCGGCGGAAGGACGTGCGCCAAACAGCTCTCCGCCTGGGGCCCAGCCGCCACTACATTTACCCAGTGTGCAGTTAGGGAGATATAGCGTCCCTGGCCGTGCTTACTGGTCCACGTATCTGTGGTAGGTGGACCTTGCCACAGATGGCGTTGCGCAGTGCACACTTGATTTTATCGGACACTTGTTTGTGCAGGGAAGGCACGGCTCTCTTGGAGAAGTAGTGGCGGCTGGGAACAACATACTGTGGGACAGCAAGTGACATGAGCTGTTTGAAGCTGTGTGTGTCCACCAGCCTAAATGACAGCATTTCATAGGCCAGTAGTTTAGAAATGCTGGCATTCAGGGCCAGGGATCGAGGGTGGCTAGGTGGGAATTTACGCTTTCTCTCAAATGTTTGTGAGATGGAGAGCTGAACGCTGCCGTGTGACATGGTTGAGATGCTTGGTGACGCAGGTGGTGGTGTTGGTGGTACATCCCATGTTTGCTGGGCGGCAGGTGCCAACGTTCCTCCAGAGGCAGAGGAAGAGGCCGAGGCGGCGGCAGCAGCAGCAGAAGAGGCCGAGGCGGCGGCAGCAGCAGAAGAGGCCGAGGCGGCAGCAGCAGAAGAGGTAGCAGGGGGAGCCTGAGTGACTTCCTTGTTTTTAAGGTGTTTACTCCACTGCAGTTCATGCTTTGCATGCAGGTGCCTGGTAATGCAGGTTGTGCTAAGGTTCAGATCGTTAATGCCTCGCTTCAGGCTCTGATGGCACAGCGTGCAAACCACTCGGGTCTTGTCGTCAGCACATTGTTTGAAGAAGTGACATGCCAGGGATCTCCTTGAAGCTGCCCTTGGGGTGCTCGGTCCCAGATGGCGGCGGTCAGTAGCAGGCGGAGTCTCTTGGCGGCGGGTGTTCTGATTTTCCCCACTGCTCCCTCTTTTGCTACGCTGTTGGCTCGGTCTCACCACTGCCTCTTCCTCCGAACTCTGAAAGTCAGTGGCACGACCTTCATTCCATGTGGGGTCTAGGACCTCATCGTCCCCTGCATCGTCTTCCACCCAGTCTTGATCCCTGACCTCCTGTTCAGTCTGCACACTGCAGAAAGACGCAGCATTTGGCACCTGTGTTTCATCATCATCAGAGACGTGCTGAGGTGGTATTCCCATGTCCTCATCATCATGAAAAATAAGTAGTTGTGCGTTAGTGCATTCTATCTCTTCCACCCCTGGGGAAGGGCTAGGTGGATGCCCTTGGGAAACCCTGGCAGCAGAGTCTTCAAACAGCATAAGAGACTGCTGCATAACTTGAGGCTCAGACAGTTTCCCTGATATGCATGGGGGTGATGTGACAGACCGATGGACTTGGTTTTCATGCGCCATCTGTGCGCTTTCTGCAGAAGACTGGGTGGGAGATAATGTGAACGTGCTGGATCCACTGTCGGCCACCCAATTGACTAATGCCTGTACCTGCTTAAGCCTTACCATCCTTAGAACGGCATTGGGCCCCACCAAATATCGCTGTAAATTCTGCTGGCTACTGGGACCTGAGGTAGTTGGTTCACTAGGACGTGTGGCTGTGGCAGAACGGCCACGTCCTCTCCCAGCACCAGAGGGTCCACTAACACCACCACGACCATGTCCACGTCCGCGTACGCGTCCCTTATTAGATGTTTTCCTCATTGTTCCCGTTCACCACAATTTTGAGAATGGCAAATTTGGGAATAGTTTTTCAACCCAGAACAAAAAGTGTGCTTTTATGGTCACTACTAGGGATGAGCGAACCCGAACTGTATAGTTCGGGTTCGTACCGAATTTTGGGGTGTCCGTGACACGGACCCGAACCCGAACATTTTCGTAAAAGTCTGGGTTCGGGTTCGGTGTTCGGCGCTTTCTTGGCGCTTTTTGAAAGGCTGCAAAGCAGCCAATCAACAAGCGTCATACTACTTGGCCCAAGAGGCCATCACAGCCATGCCTACTATTGGCATGGCTGTGATTGGCCAGTGCACCATGTGACCCAGCCTCTATTTAAGCTGGAGTCACGTAGCGCCGCACGTCACTTTGCTATGATCAGTATAGGGAGAGGTTGCAGCTGCGACGTTAGGGCGAGATTAGGCAGATTAACTCCTCCAAAAGACTTCATTCTGTGATCGATCTGCAGCTGTGGATCATTGAAGTGCTATTATTGACTTGCTCACTTTTTTGAGGCTGCCCAGAGCGTTTTTAGATCACTTTTTTCTGGGGTGATCGGCGGCCATTTTGTGACTTGTGGTGTGCCAGCACGAGCTATCACCAAGTGTATTTAACCATCGATAGTGTGGTTATTTTGTGCTATATCCTACATCAGCTGCAGGCTGAGCCTGTGTCACCCAAGTGCATTTAACCATCAACAGTCTGATTATTTTTTGGCCATATACTACATCTGGTGCAGGCTGAGCCTGTGTCACCCAAGTGCATTTAACCATCAACAGTGTGGTTATTTTTTGGCCATATATTACATCAGGGGCAAGTTGAGCCTGTCACCCAGCGCCTAAAAAATAGACCTGACATTTCTATTCAACCAAATCTGCACAGTTTTAGCTGGTCAAGTTATTTGTAGTGACCGTAAAAGCAGACTTTTTGTTCTGGGTTGAAAAAGCATTCCCAAATTTGCCATTCTCAAAATAACTAGTTTGTGGTATTTGAGGCCTACTTGAAATCTATCCCAAAAAGAAAATCTTACATTGAAGGTATTGATAGTGTCATTCAGAAAAACCTAAGACACACGTTAGCGTGCTGATAGAAGTGTCATTCTGTGATTAAACCTATAACTGTCACACAGCGCAAAAAAAAACAGGTCTCACATCTCTATTCAACCAAATCTGCACAGTTTTAGCTGGTCAAGTTATTTGTAGTGACCGTAAAAGCAGACTTTTTGTTCTGGGTTGAAAAAGCATTCCCAAATTTGCCATTCTGAAAATAACTAGTTTGTGGTATTTGAGGCCTACTTGAAATCTATCCCAAATAGAAAATCTTACATTGAAGGTATTGATAGTGTCATTCAGAAAAACCTAAGACACACGTTAGCGTGCTGATAGAAGTGTCATTCTGTGATTAAACCTATAACTGTCACACAGCGCAAAAAAAAACAGGTCTCACATCTCTATTCAACCAAATCTGCACAGTTTTAGCTGGTCAAGTTATTTGTAGTGACCGTAAAAGCAGACTTTTTGTTCTGGGTTGAAAAAGCATTCCCAAATTTGCCATTCTGAAAATAACTAGTTTGTGGTATTTGAGGCCTACTTGAAATCTATCCCAAAAAGAAAATCTTACATTGAAGGTATTGATAGTGTCATTCAGAAAAACCTAAGACACAAACTAGCGTGCTGATAGAAGTGTCATTCTGTGATTAAACCTATAACTGTCACACAGCGCAAAAAAAAAACAGGTCTCACATCTCTATTCAACCAAATCTGCACAGTTTTAGCTGGTCAAGTTATTTGTAGTGACCGTAAAAGCAGACTTTTTGTTCTGGGTTGAAAAAGCATTCCCAAATTTGCCATTCTCAAAATTGTGGTGAACGGGAACAATGAGGAAAACATCTAATAAGGGACGTGGACATGGTCGTGGTGGTGTTAGTGGTGCTGGGAGAGGACGTGGCCGTTCTGCCACAGCCACACGTCCTAGTGAACCAACTACCTCAGGTCCCAGTAGCCAGCAGAATTTACAGCGATATTTGGTGGGGCCCAATGCCGTTCTAAGGATTGTAAGGCCTGAGCAGGTACAGGCATTAGTCAATTGGGTGGCCGACAGTGGATCCAGCACGTTCACATTATCTCCCACCCAGTCTTCTGCAGAAAGCGCACGGATGGCGCATGAAAACCAAGCCCATCGGTCTGTCACATCACCCCCATGCATATCAGGGAAACTGTCTGAGCCTCAAGTTATGCAGCAGTCTCTTATGCTGTTTGAAGACTCTGCTGCCAGGGTTTCCCAAGGGCATCCACCTAGCCCTTCCCCAGGGGTGGAAGAGATAGAATGCACTAACGCACAACCACTTATTTTTCCTGATGATGAGGACATGGGAATACCACCTCAGCACGTCTCTGATGATGACGAAACACAGGTGCCAACTGCTGCGTCTTTCTGCAGTGTGCAGACTGAACAGGAGGTCAGGGATCAAGACTGGGTGGAAGACGATGCAGGGGACGATGAGGTCCTAGACCCCACATGGAATGAAGGTCGTGCCACTGACTTTCAGAGTTCGGAGGAAGAGGCAGTGGTGAGACCGAGCCAACAGCGTAGCAAAAGAGGGAGCAGTGGGCAAATCAGAACACCCGCCGCCAAGAGACTCCGCCTGCTACTGACCGCCGCCATCTGGGACCGAGCACCCCAAAGGCAGCTTCAAGGAGTTCCCTGGCATGGCACTTCTTCAAACAATGTGCTGACGACAAGACCCGAGTGGTTTGCACGCTGTGCCATCAGAGCCTGAAGCGAGGCATTAACGTTCTGAACCTTAGCACAACCTGCATGACCAGGCACCTGCATGCAAAGCATGAACTGCAGTGGAGTAAACACCTTAAAAACAAGGAAGTCACTCAGGCTCCCCCTGCTACCTCTTCTGCTGCTGCCGCCTCGGCCTCTTCTGCTGCTGCTGCCGCCGCCTCGGCCTCTTCCTCCGCCTCTGGAGGAACGTTGGCACCTGCCGCCCAGCAAACATGGGATGTACCACCAACACCACCACCTGCGTCACCAAGCATCTCAACCATGTCACACGGCAGCGTTCAGCTCTCCGTCTCACAAACATTTGAGAGAAAGCGTAAATTCTCACCTAGCCACCCTCGATCCCTGGCCCTGAATGCCAGCATTTCTAAACTACTGGCCTATGAAATGCTGTCATTTAGGCTGGTGGACACACACAGCTTCAAACAGCTCATGTCACTTGCTGTCCCACAGTATGTTGTTCCCAGCCGCCACTACTTCTCCAAGAGAGCCGTGCCTTCCCTGCACAAACAAGTGTCCGATAAAATCAAGTGTGCACTGCGCAACGCCATCTGTGGCAAGGTCCACCTAACCACAGATACGTGGACCAGTAAGCACGGCCAGGGACGCTATATCTCCCTAACTGCACACTGGGTAAATGTAGTGGCGGCTGGGCCCCAGGCGGAGAGCTATTTGGCGCACGTCCTTCCGCCGCCAAGGATCGCAGGGCAACATTCTTTGCCTCCTGTCTCCTCCTCCTCCTACTCAGCTTCCTCCTCCTCTTCTTCCACCTGCTCATCCAGTCAGCCACACACCTTCACCACCAACTTCAGCACACCGCACAGGAGTTGTGGAGGGGTATAGAACAACAGACCGACGAGTGGTTGCTGCCGGTGAGCCTCAAGCCCGGCCTGGTGGTGTGCGATAATGGGCGAAATCTCGTTGCAGCTCTGGGACTAGCCGGTTTGACGCACATCCCTTGCCTGGCGCATGTGCTGAATTTGGTGGTGCAGAAGTTCATTCGCAACTACCCCGACATGTCAGAGCTGCTGCATAAAGTGCGGGCCGTCTGTTCGCGCTTCCGGCGTTCACACCCTGCCGCTGCTCGCCTGTCTGCGCTACAGCGTAACTTCGGCCTTCCCGCTCACCGCATTATATGCGACGTGCCCACCAGGTGGAACTCCACCTTGCATATGCTGGACAGACTGTGCGAGCAGCAGCAGGCCATATTGGAGTTTCAGCTGCAGCATGCACGGGTCAGTCGCACTGCGGATCAGACCCACTTCACCACCATTGACTGGGCCTCCTTGCGAGACCTGTGTGCCCTGTTGCGCTGTTTCGAGTACTCCACCAACATGGCCAGTGGCGATGACGCCGTTATCAGCGTTACAATACCACTTCTATGTCTCCTTGAGAAAACACTTAGGGCGATGATGGAAGAGGAGGTGGCCCAGGAGGAAGAGGGGTCATTTTTAGCACTTTCAGGCCAGTCTCTTCGAAGTGACTCAGAGGGAGGTTTTTTGCAACACCAGAGGCCAGGTACAAATGTGGCCAGACAGGGCCCACTACTGGAGGACGAGGAGGACGAGGATGAGGAGGAGGTGGAGGAGGATGAGGATGAAGCATGTTCACAGCGGGGTGGCACCCAAAGCAGCTCGGGCCCATCACTGGTGCGTGGCTGGGGGGAAACACAGGACGATGACGATACGCTTCCCACAGAGGACAGCTTGTCCTTACCTCTGGGCAGCCTGGCACACATGAGCGACTACATGCTGCAGTGCCTGCGCAACGACAGCAGAGTTGCCCACATTTTAACGTGTGCGGACTACTGGGTTGCCACCCTGCTGGATCCCCGGTACAAAGACAATGTGCCCACCTTACTTCCTACACTGGAGCGTGATAGGAAGATGCGCGAGTACAAGCGCACGTTGGTAGACGCGCTACTGAGAGCATTCCCAAATGTCACAGGGGAACCAGTGGAAGCCCAAGGCGAAGGCAGAGGAGGAGCAAGAGGTCGCCAACGCAGCTGTGTCACGCCCAGCTCCTCTGAGGGCAGGGTTAGCATGGCAGAGATGTGGAAAAGTTTTGTCAACACGCCACAGCTAAGTGCACCACCACCTGATACGGAACGTGTTAGCAGGAGGCAACATTTCACTAACATGGTGGAACAGTACCTGTGCACACCCCTCCACGTACTGACTGATGGTTCGGCCCCATTCAACTTCTGGGTCTCCAAATTGTGAACGTGGCCAGAGCTAGCCTTTTATGCCTTGGAGGTGCTGGCCTGCCCGGCGGCCAGCGTTTTGTCTGAACGTGTATTCAGCACGGCAGGGGGCGTCATTACAGACAAACGCATCCTCCTGTCTACAGCCAATGTGGACAAGCTGACGTTCATAAAAATGAACCAGGCATGGATCCCACAGGACCTGTCCATCCCTTGTGCAGATTAGATATTAACTACCTCCCCTTAACAATATATTATTCTACTCCAGGGCACTTCCTCATTCAATACTATTTTTATTTTCATTTTACCATTATATTGCGGGGCAACCCAAAGTTGAATGAACCTCTCCTCTGTCTGGGTGCCGGGGCCTAAATGTGTGACAGTGGCCTGTTCCAGTGGTGGGTGACGTGAAGCCTGATTCTCTGCTATGACATGAATACAGATTCTGCGCTGACATAAGGCCAGATTCTCTGTTACGGGACCACTCTCCTCTGCCTGGGTGCCTGGGCCTAAATGTGTGACAGTGGCCTGTTCCAGTGGTGGCTGACGTGAAGCCTGATTCTCTGCTATGACATGAAGACAGATTCTGCGCTGACATAAGGCCAGATTCTCTGTTACGGGACCGCTCTCCTCTGTCTGGGTGCCGGGGCCTAAATGTGTGACAGTGGCCTGTTCCAGTGGTGGGTGACGTCAAGCCTGATTCTCTGCTATGACATGAATACAGATTCTGCGCTGACATAAGGCCAGATTCTCTGTTACGGGACCTCTCTCCTCTGCCTGGGTGCCTGGGCCTAAATGTGTGACAGTGGCCTGTTCCAGTGGTGGCTGACGTGAAGCCTGATTCTCTGCTATGACATGAAGACAGATTTTGCGCTGACATAAGGCCAGATTCTCTGTTACGGGACCGCTCTCCTCTGTCTGGGTGCCGGGGCCTAAATGTGTGACAGTGGCCTGTTCCAGTGGTGGGTGACGTGAAGCCTGATTCTCTGCTATGACATGAATACAGATTCTGCGCTGACATAAGGCCAGATTCTCTGTTACGGGACCTCTTTCCTCTGCCTGGGTGCCTGGGCTTAAATGTGTGACAGTGGCCTGTTCCAGTGGTGGGTGACGTGAAGCCTGATTCTCTGCTATGACATGAATATAGATTCTGCGCTGTCATAAGGCCAGATTCTCTGTTACGGGACCTCTCTCCTCTGCCTGGGTGCCTGGGCCTAAATGTGTGACAGTGGCCTGTTCCAGTGGTGGGTGACGTGAAGCCTGATTCTCTGCTATGACATGAAGACAGATTCTGCGCTGACATAAGGCCAGATTCTCTGTTACGGGACCGCTCTCCTCTGCCTGGGTGCCTGGGCCTAAATGTGTGACAGTGGCCTGTTCCAGTGGTGGCTGACGTGAAGCCTGATTCTCTGCTAAGACATGAAGACAGATTATGCGCTGACATAAGGCCAGATTCTCTGTTACGGGACCGCTCTCCTCTGTCTGGGTGCCGGGGCCTAAATGTGTGACAGTGGCCTGTTCCAGTGGTGGGTGACGTGAAGTCTGATTCTCTGCTATGACATGAATACAGATTCTGCGCTGACATAAGGCCAGATTCTCTGTTACGGGACCTCTCTCCTCTGCCTGGGTGCCTGGGCCTAAATGTGTGACAGTGGCCTGTTCCAGTGGTGGCTGACGTGAAGCCTGATTCTCTGCTATGACATGAAGACAGATTCTGCGCTGACATAAGGCCAGATTCTCTGTTACGGGACCGCTCTCCTCTGTCTGGGTGCCGGGGCCTAAATGTGTGACAGTGGCCTGTTCCAGTGGTGGGTGACGTCAAGCCTGATTCTCTGCTATGACATGAATACAGATTCTGCGCTGACATAAGGCCAGATTCTCTGTTACGGGACCTCTCTCCTCTGCCTGGGTGCCTGGGCCTAAATGTGTGACAGTGGCCTGTTCCAGTGGTGGGTGACGTGAAGCCTGATTCTCTGCTATGACATGAATACAGATTCTGCGCTGACATAAGGCCAGATTCTCTGTTACGGGACCGCTCTCCTCTGTCTGGGTGCCGGGGCCTAAATGTGTGACAGTGGCCTGTTCCAGTGGTGGGTGATGTGAAGCCTGATTCTCTGCTATGACATGAAGACAGATTCTGCGCTGACATAAGGCCAGATTCTCTGTTACGGGACCTCTCTCCTCTGCCTGGGTGCCTGGGCCTAAATGTGTGACAGTGGCCTGTTCCAGTGGTGGGTGACGTGAAGCCTGATTCTCTGCTATGACATGAAGACAGATTCTGCGCTGACATAAGGCCAGATTCTCTGTTACGGGACCTCTCTCCTCTGCCTGGGTGCCTGGGCCTAAATGTGTGACAGTGGCCTGTTCCAGTGGTGGCTGACGTGAAGCCTGATTCTCTGCTATGACATGAAGACAGATTCTGCGCTGACATAAGGCCAGATTCTCTGTTACGGGACCGCTCTCCTCTGTCTGGGTGCCGGGGGCTAAATGTGTGACAGTGGCCTGTTCCAGTGGTGGGTGACGTGAAGCCTGATTCTCTGCTATGACATGAATACAGATTCTGCGCTGACATAAGGCCAGATTCTCTGTTACGGGACCTCTCTCCTCTGCCTGGGTGCCTGGGCCTAAATGTGTGACAGTGGCCTGTTCCAGTGGTGGGTGACGTGAAGCCTGATTCTCTGCTATGACATGAATACAGATTCTGCGCTGACATAATGCCAGATTCTCTGTTACGGGACCTCTCTCCTCTGCCTGGGTGCCTGGGCCTAAATGTGTGACAGTGGCTTGTTCCAGTGGTGGGTGACGTGAAGCCTGATTCTCTGCTATGACATGAATACAGATTCTGCGCTGACATAAGGCCAGATTCTCTGTTACGGGACCTCTCTCCTCTGCCTGGGTGCCTGGGCCTAAATGTGTGACAGTGGCTTGTTCCAGTGGTGGGTGACGTGAAGCCTGATTCTCTGCTATGACATGAATACAGAATCTGCGCTGACATAAGGCCAGATTCTCTGTTACGGGACCGCTCTCCTCTGTCTGGGTGCCGGGGCCTAAATGTGTGACAGTGGCCTGTTCCAGTGGTGGGTGACGTGAAGCCTGATTCTCTGCTATGACATGAAGACTGATTCTGCGCTGACATGAAGCCAGATTCTCTGCTATGACATGAAGAGACTGATTCTCTGCTGACATGAAGCCAGATTCTTTGCTATGGCATGAAGAGACTGATTCTCTGCTGACGTGAAGCCAGATTCTCTGCTATGGGACCTCTGTCCAATTGATATTGGTTCATTTTTATTTTTTTTATTTTAATTTTAATTCATTTCCCTATCCACATTTGTTTGCAGGGGATTTACCTACATGTTGCTGCCTTTTGCAGCCCTCTAGCTCTTTCCTGGGCTGTTTTACAGCCTTTTTAGTGCCCAAAAGTTCGGGTCCCCATTGAATTCAATGGGGTTCGGGACGAAGTTCGGTTCGGGTTCGGATCCCGAACCCGAACATTTACGGGAAGTTCGGCCGAACTTCTCGAACCCGAACATCCAGGTGTTCGCTCAACTCTAGTCACTACAAATAACTTGACCAGCTAAAACAGTACAGATTTGGTTGAATAGAAATGTCAGGCCTGTTTTTTTTTGCGCTGTGTGACAGGTATAGGTTTAATCACAAAATCAGACTTCTATCTGCACGGTAGCGTGTGTCTTAGGTTTTTCTGAATGACACTATCAGCACCTTCAATGTAAGATATCCTTTTTGGGATAGATTTTAAGTAGGCCTCATATAGCAGAAACTAGTTATTTTGAGAATGGTAAATTTGGGAATAGTTTTTCAACCCAGAACAAAAAGTGTGCTTTTACGGTCACTACAAATAACTTGACCAGCTAAAACAGTACAGATTTGGTTGAATAGAAATGTCAGGTATATTTTTTAGGCGCTGGGTGACAGGCTCAACTTGCCCCTGATGTAGTATATGGCCAAAAAATAACCACACTATTGATGGTTAAATGCACTTGGGTGACACAGGCTCAGCCTGCACCAGATGTAGTATATGGCCAAAAAATAACCAGACTGTTGATGGTTAAATGCACTTCGGTGACACAGGCTCAGCCTGCAGCTGATGTAGTATATGGCCAAAAAATAACCAGACTGTTGATGGTTAAATGCACTTCGGTGACACATGCTCAGCCTGCAGCTGATGTAGGATATAGCACAGAATAACCAGACTATTGATGGTTAAATACACTTGGTGATAGCTTGTGCTGGCGCACCACAAGTCACAAAATGGCCGCCGATCACCCGATAAAAAAGTGATCTAAAAACGCTCTGGGCAGCCTCAAAAAAGTGAGCAAGTCGATATTAGCACTTCAATGATCCACATCTGCAGATCGATCACAGAATGAAGTCTTTTGGAGGAGTTAATCTGCCTAATCTCGCCCTAACGTCGCAGCTGCAACCTCTCCCTATGCTTGAATCAGCAGAGTGACGTGCAGCGCTACGTGACCCAAGCTTATATACAGGGAGTGCAGAATTATTAGGCAAGTTGTATTTTTGAGGATTAATTTTATTATTGAACAACAACCATGTTCTCAATGAACCCAAAAAACTCATTAATATCAAAGCTGAATATTTTTGGAAGTAGTTTTTAGTTTGTTTTTAGTTTTAGCTATTTTAGGGGGATATCTGTGTGTGCAGGTGACTATTACTGTGCATAATTATTAGGCAACTTAACAAAAAACAAATATATACCCATTTCAATTATTTATTTTTACCAGTGAAACCAATATAACATCTCAACATTCACAAATATACATTTCTGACATTCAAAAACAAAACAAAAACAAATCAGTGACCAATATAGCCACCTTTCTTTGCAAGGACACTCAAAAGCCTGCCATCCGTGGATTCTGTCAGTGTTTTGATCTGTTCACCATCAACATTGCGTGCAGCAGCAACCACAGCCTCCCAGACACTGTTCAGAGAGGTGTACTGTTTTCCCTCCTTGTAAATCTCACATTTGATGATGGACCACAGGTTCTCAATGGGGTTCAGATCAGGTGAACAAGGAGGCCATGTCATTAGATTTTCTTCTTTTATACCCTTTCTTGCCAGCCACGCTGTGGAGTACTTGGACGCGTGTGATGGAGCATTGTCCTGCATGAAAATCATGTTTTTCTTGAAGGATGCAGACTTCTTCCTGTACCACTGCTTGAAGAAGGTGTCTTCCAGAAACTGGCAGTAGGACTGGGAGTTGAGCTTGACTCCATCCTCAACCCGAAAAGGCCCCACCAGCTCATCTTTGATGATACCAGCCCAAACCAGTACTCCACCTCCACCTTGCTGGCGTCTGAGTCGGACTGGAGCTCTCTGCCCTTTACCAATCCAGCCACGGGCCCATCCATCTGGCCCATCAAGACTCACTCTCATTTCATCAGTCCATAAAACCTTAGAAAAATCAGTCTTGAGATATTTCTTGGCCCAGTCTTGACGTTTCAGCTTGTGTGTCTTGTTCAGTGGTGGTCGTCTTTCAGCCTTTCTTACCTTGGCCATGTCTCTGAGTATTGCACACCTTGTGCTTTTGGGCACTCCAGTGATGTTGCAGCTCTGAAATATGGCCAAACTGGTGGCAAGTGGCATCTTGGCAGCTGCACGCTTGACTTTTCTCAGTTCATGGGCAGTTATTTTGCGCCTTGGTTTTTCCACACGCTTCTTGCGACCCTGTTGACTATTTTGAATGAAACGCTTGATTGTTCGATGATCACGCTTCAGAAGCTTTGCAATTTTAAGAGTGCTGCATCCCTCTGCAAGATATCTCACTATTTTTGACTTTTCTGAGCCTGTCAAGTCCTTCTTTTGACCCATTTTGCCAAAGGAAAGGAAGTTGCCTAATAATTATGTACACCTAATATAGGGTGTTGATGTCATTAGACCACACCCCTTCTCATTACAGAGATGCACATCACCTAATATGCTTAATTGGTAGTAGGCTTTCGAGCCTATACAGCTTGGAGTAAGACAACATGCATAAAGAGGATGATGTGGTCAAAATACTCATTTGCCTAATAATTCTGCACGCAGTGTAGAGGCTGGGTCACATGCTGCACTGGCCAATCACAGCCATGCCAATAGTAGGCAAGGCTGTGATGGCCTCTTGGGGCAAGTAGTATGACGCTTGTTGATTGGCTGCTTTGCAGCCTTTCAAAAAGCGCCAAGAAAGCGCCGAACACCGAACCCGAACCCGGACTTTTACGAAAATGTTCGGGTCCGTGTAACGGACACCCCAAAATTCGGTACGAACCCGAACTATACAGTTCGGGTTCGCTCATCCCTACTTAGGAGCATTCCTCTCCACAGTGTTCCTGAGAAGGGAAAAGACCAGATTCTGCACAAAGGTGGCTCCTGTATTTTGCCTGTTTAACAATTGAACTGTTATATGACACATGAGGGCTGAAGACAAGTGCTTTATGTGACTGATCTTTGATGGGCTGAAGCCAAGCAATCCTGTTGGACCAAATTTGAGTTGTGTTTTTTCCAATAAAACCCTTATGTTGCATCCAATCCTGCCGACTGCCTACCACTTGTACAGCTAATCTCCACATATGGTGTCGGATGCAGGCAAGTAGTTGCTAAGGGTAACGGCTGCATAATAATTTTTTTTTACTCTGTAACCTGCTTATGTCCTGGATAAAGGCTGCTATATTGTTGCCCAGTGAGACTACTGCCATGGAGGAGCTGGTTAAGCAGTTTGTGCAGGTCAGTGCTGCCCAGCAGGAAACCAACCATCTGTTGCTGGAACAGATCACAGTCCTGAGAGAGAGTGTGTCAGCTCAACCAAGGAATATAGAGGAGTTAGCTGGGACTGTGAATGTAAAAAAAAGCAGTGCACCGCGCCTTGCAAAAAATAACCCCAGATGACGACATAGAGGCCTATCTGGCGGTGTTTGAAAGGATTGTGGAAAGGGAGAAACTCCCTGTGGCTGAATGGACTGAGGTTCTGGCGCCTTATTTGACTGGAGAGCCGCAAAAAGCATATTTTGATTTAACAGCAGAACAGGCCAAAGACTATGAAATCCTTAAAGCAGAAATCATGGCCAGGCTGGGTGTCACCTTATCTGTGCGTGCTCGCAGAGTCCATGAATGGCGGTTTGAAGAGAAAAAACCGCCCCGCTCTCAAATGTTTGATTTGTTACACCTTGTGCGCAAGTGGCTACAACCCGAGACACTGAGTACAGCAGACATTGTCGAATGAATCGTGCTAGACCGCTATGCGAGTGGACTTCCTTGGGACATTTACCGCTGGGTTGCTCAAGGAGACCCCAAAACCCTGGATCAATTGGTTTCACTTGTGGAGCGGTTTACGACTACCGAGACCTGTCTGAGGCCTGAAGGTAAACCACAGCAGTTCGTGGGATCCTCTGGTGGTCGTTGACAGAGAGCAACCTCCACAGCCATTTCTACCTCTGAGCAGGAGGACTGAGCCAACAGACAAAGCCTGGGTGGCTCACCCCGGGGAAAGAGGTTTTTCATTCCAAGAAAGGTACCCTCCCGTTCTGAAGCCCCACTCGAAGGCCGACCTGAGGTCCGTTGTTGGAAGTGTCAGCAACCGGGGCATATTGCAGCACACTGTTCCCAGGGGGAGGAGCCAATGGAGTGTGGTGCCACCCGCCGCCTCTCCATGTTTGCTCATCCTGTTTGCAGTGCTACACCCTTGCAGGAACCAGGTCCCCAGGAGCTTCAACTCCAGGTAAACGGGCTTAGTGTTGTGGCCCTTTTGGACTCAGGTAGCCTGGTCACCCTCTTGTGTGCTGCCGTACCCCATGACCTGGTCATCCCTGAAAGGCGGGTGGGGGTGGTTTGTATCCATGGGGACACTAAGCATTATCCGCTGGCCAAAGTGACTGTAGGGACTGGCTGCGGGACAGTGACCCATGAAGTGGGTGTGGTACCAGACTTATTACATCCATTGATTGTGGGACGTGATTTTCCGTTGTTCTGGGAACTCTGGTCTCATTACCACTGTAATGATACGCCTGTTGCATGTTCACCTTCTTTCAGCCCAATTCCTTTAGGGGAAGAAGCCCAAACAGATGCTGTAGGGAAGACCAATGAGGTATCAGACAGTTTTCCCCTTGAAGTATTGGCTGGGGATGAGGGTGAGGAGTCTAACCCTGAGCAGAATGTACCGGACTTGGAAGTGTCACGGGAGAACTTTGGGACTGCTCAGTTATGAGACTCCACCCTGAAACATGCATGGGAAAATGTAACTGTACTGAGCCTAATGCTGATCAAAGGTTTCCTAATTTTGCTGTTAGTGATAATTTACTGTATCGTGTTACTAGATGCGTGATGGAATTGTGGAGCAATTGGTGGTACCCATACCTTATAAAAGGATGGTCCTTGATATGGCCCACACCCATTTACTTGGGGGTCATCTGGGGACTGACAAAACAAAGGAAAGAATCCTGCAAAGGTTCTATTGGCCAGGTTGTTACCAAGAGGTTGAAAGGTTTTGTCGGTCCTGCCCTACCTGCCAAGTAACGGCTCCTGTGAGTCACTTTCGGAGCCCCTTGGTTCCCCTGCCAATAATTGAGATTCCATTTGACAGAATAGCTATGGATTTGGTGGGGCCGTTAGTTAGGTCTGCCCGAGGCCACCAGTATATTTTGGTAGTGCTGGACCATGCCACCAGGTATCCTGAAGCCATTCCGTTGCGGAATACCTCCTCCAAGTGCATTGCTCGGGAGTTGGTTCATATATTTTCCAGAACTGGCCTACCAAAAGAAATACTGACTGACCAGGGTACACCTTTCATGTCAAAAGTTATGAAGGAGCTTTGCAACCTGCTGAAAATTAAGCAGCTAAGAACCTCTGTATATCATCCCCAAACAGATGGCCTCGTAGAGAGGTTCAATAAAACCTTAAAGGGGATGTTGAGAAGGGTGGTAGAAAAGGATGGGAGGGACTGGGATTGTCTGTTGCCATATCTCATGTTCTCCATCCGAGAGGTTCCCCAGTCCTCCACTGGCTTCTCTCCATTTGAGTTATTATATGGGAGACATCCCAGGGGATTGCTGGATATTGCCAAGGAGACTTGGGAGAGTGAGGCTACCCCTTACAGAAGTGTGATAGAACACATGGCCCAAATGCAAGATCGCATCAGCAGTATTATGCCCATCGTGAGGGAACACATGCAGAAGGCCCAAGAGTCCCAGAGCAGGGTGTATAATAGAGCGGCCCGGGTGAGCAGTTCAACCCTGGGGACAGGGTACTAGTGCTGGTTCCCATGGTAGAAAGCAAATTTCTGGCCAAGTGGCAGGGTCCTTTTGAAGTAGTAGAAAGGGTTGGAGAAGTCAATTATAAAATACATCAGCCTGGGAAAATAAAGCACATCCAACTCTATCACGTCAATTTTATAAAACCTTGGAAGGATAGAGAGTCCCTGGTAGCGGCCACAAAACCCCAAATGGATTGTTGCACAGATATTGAAAAGGTTGCAATAGGTGACACCCTGTCCAAACCCCAAAAACAAGAAACCAAGGAGTTTCTACAGCAGAACAGGGATATTTTTACAGACCTGCCAGGCACTACAGATGTCATTCAGCATGATATAGTCACTGACCCCGAGGTAACGATAAACATTAAACCATACAGAATCCCTGAGGCTCGGAGACAAGCGGTCTCTGAGGAGGTAAAGCGTATGTTAGCTCTGCAGGTTATTGAGGAATCCAAAAGCGGGTGGTCCAGCCCCATTGTATTAGTGCCTAAGCCAAATGGGACCTGGCGGTTCTGCAATGACTTCCGCCGTCTAAATGAAGTCTCTAAATGTGATTCCTATCCTATGCCCCGGGTGGATGAATTAATTGAAAGGTTGGGACCAGCTAGGTATATTACCACACTTGACCTCACCAAGGGGTACTGGCAGATTCCCCTATCAGAGGAGGCAAAGGAAAAGACTGCCTTCTCCACCCCAGACGGGCTCTTTCAATATACCAGGATGCCCTTTGGGTTACAAGGGGCACCCGCCACTTTCCAGAGAGCGATGGACAGGGTCTTGGGGCGCCATAAAAGGTACGCAGCAGCATACTTAGACGATATTGTGGTCTTTAGCACGGACTGGGAATCCCATCTAGGTAAGGTACAGGCCGTACTGGATTCCCCTTAGGAAAGCTGGCTTTACTGCTAACCCGGAGAAGTGCGCTATTGGGTTGGAGGGGGCTCGCTATGTGGGGTATATTGTAGGTAAGGGCACAATAAGACCACAGGTAAACAAAGTGGAGGCAATTCAGAAGTGGCCACAGCCTCGGACAAAAAAACAAGTGAAGGCGTTCTTGGGGATTGTTGGCTATTACCGCAGATTTGTCCCGAACTTTGCCTCCATTGCAGCACCATTAACAGACCTCACAAAAGGGAGAAAGTCAGTAATGGTCCATTGGTCTCAAGAGACGGAAAAGGCGTTTCAGGACCTTAAAAAGCCCTATGAAGTCAGCCTGTGCTGATCGCACCAGACTTCTCAAAAGAGTTTATTGTCCAGACCGATGCCTCAGAGGTTGGTTTAGGGGCAGTAATGTCACAAGAGGTAAATGGGGAAGAACACCCCATCATATATTTGAGTAGAAAACTCACCTCCTGTGAGAGAAACTACTCAATAGTGGAGAGGGAGTGTTTGGCAATAAAGTGGGCCCTCGTGGCTTTGAGGTACTATTTGGCAGGTAGGAAGTTCCGCTTGGTATCTGACCATGCCCCTTTAAAATGGATGTGCCGAAATAAAGGAAACAATGCAAGGGTAACACGGTGGTTCCTGGAGTTGCAGGACTTTAATTTTGTGCTAGAGCACAGGGCAGGGAAGCTTCATGTTAATGCTGATGCCTTGTCAAGGATTTACTGTCTATCAGGGTCAAGTGCGCAGTCCCCTGGCCTTGGGCAGAAGGGGGGGGATATGTAAGCATCTAAAGGGTGAGGTTATTGATGGTAAGTATGTGTCACTGAGGCTGCTGCTCTCAGTGATATAAATCCCGGAGGTAAATGGCAACCAGTGATGTTAGATTGCTGAGTTTGTGGTAGCTGGAATTTGGGTCCGGGATTTAGGAGTGACTGAAGAGTTTGGGTGGGAAGGTCACTCCCATACTCCATCTCCTGTGTTACCACCTCACCCAGCTGGAAGCTAATTTAAAAGACACACTGTCAGTATGTGTTTGGTGTTGGTCTGCTGAGGACTTGGGAGCATTCCTCTCCACAGTGTTCCTGAGAAAGGAAAAGACCAGGTTCTGCACAAAGGTGACTCCTGTATTTTGCCTGTTTAACAATTGAACTGTTATGACACATGAGGGCTGAAGACAAGTGTTTTATGTGACTGAACTTTCATGGGCTGAAGCCAAGCCATCCTGTTGGACCAAATTTGAGTTGTGTTTTTTCCAATAAAACCCTTATGTTGCATCCAATCCTGCCGACTGCCTACCATTTGTACAGCTAATCTCCACAATATATATATATATATATTGTACAGGACACCGGGGGTGGGTCCTGGACGGGTGCTATACGGCACCACTGTTTGGACTATGGTCCATTTAAATAGAGGTAGAAGGTTCAGGGGGTCACCCAAAAGTGGGTGAAAAGTTCCAGGCAGGCGCTAATTCAGAGAGGACTGGCTCACAGTCTTCTCTATCTTAGTAAAGTAGTTTGGGGCCTGGAATTTTGGAGGCTCCAAAGTGTTATTTGGGTGGGATGAAGCCTCCACTCCTAAACCCTGGAAGCCAGCGCACAAGGGGTTAAGATCTCACAGACAACCACCCATTAAAGCAGGAAGTGATGCTGGAGGGAGTGAGTGAGTTGGGAGAGTGCACCTGTGAGGACAAGATGGAAGTCTGCTAGCTGCTCAGAGAGGATTTTTGAGTAGTTTTGGAAGTGAAGCTGTGTCTGCAGGGAAGGTCTGGAGGACTTCTTACTAAAAACGTATGTGCCTTTCTTTTGGCTGTTTTTCTGAAGAAAGACTGTTTCCTAATTTATGCTGGAAACAAGCAGGACTTTTGTTGTGACGTTTTGGATGCTGAAGAAAAGCTTTATTTTGTTTTGTTTGGTCACCAATAAAGACCCTTTGCTTTACTGACACGGTTTTACGCACTTGTCTCGCGGAGCTTAAAGACCCCCAAAGTTCACAATTGGTGGAGGATGCGGGCAAAGTGCATTTGCAGGCGCAAAAAAAACGTTTAAAACTGACATTTAAAGAGACAGTATACTTATGGCATGTCTTGGGTGAAGTCAGCCCAGGCGTTACAAACAGCAGACAAAGGCATGGAGGAGGTCGTTAAGGCTTTGGCACAAGCCACTGTGACCCAGCAGCAAGCCACTGTGGCCCAGCAGCAAGCGTCAGCAGAGTCAAACCGTCGCCATGAGGAAGCGATGGCTCAGCAGCAGCAGGCCCTGGCACAGGCTATAGCTGCGCAGCAGGAAAATACACGGCTGCTATCCGCCCAGTTTACGGCCCAGCAGGAGTCCACTCAAGCACAGGTGGCTGCCTTGCAGGAGGCCGTACAGCAGCTGGCTCAGGGACAAGCGCAAGCGGTCGTTGCCGTTAGCAACCCAGTGTCTGTTAGAGCCAGCCATTTTTTGCAGAGACTAACACCCAGCGATGACGTGGAAGCCTTTCTTACCACCTTTGAAAGGATAGCAGAGAGAGAAGCGTGGCCCCGGGACCAATGGGCCGGCATTATATCGCCTTTTCTCACTTGTGAGCCGCAAAAGGCCTATTTTGACCTCCCAGCTGAGCACATCAAAGACTATGAACGTCTAAAAGCTGAAATCCTGGCCCGCTTGGGAGTGACCACAGCTGTCCGGGCTCAGAGGGTGCATCGCTGGCGGTACAAATCGGACCAACCACCCAGGTCCCAGATGCATGAACTAATTCAGTTAGTTAAAAAATGGCTGCAGCCAGAAAAGTTGTCAGGTCCACAAATGGTGGAACGAGTGGTGATGGACCGGTACTTACGGTCCCTACAAGATGACCTACAGCGCTGGGTAAGCCATGGAAACCCTACTAATGCTGACCAGCTGATCGAGCTGGTTGAACGGTATACCGTGGTGGAGGACCTGCTTGGGCCTGCCAAGCGTCGAGAACCCACGCCAAGGACACCCAGACCAGCCACCAACCTGAGGAGAGAAGCCTTGCCAGATGTTGGCGTCCACAGGTTTACACCATCTGCCCTAGAACCACGGAGGTCGGTTCCTGTACCAAAGATGGGAGACATACAATGTTGGCGATGTCGGTCCTGGGGGCATACCCGGGCACAATGCCCACTGCAGGAGGAGCCTATGGAGTGCGGAACTGGTCGGAGAAGCTCCTTCTATGTGCGAAGTGTGTGTACCACTCATCTTGACCTGGCTGCAGGACGGTTTGAGTGTGAAGTGTGGGTGAACCACCTTCCTGCCAGGGCCCTACTGGACTCCGGTAGCATGGTAACATTAGTACATGCCAGGGTACTTGGGAGGCTTAGACCAGTGACTAAAACTCTTCGGGTGGTATGCATTCATGGGGATACCAAGGAGTACCCCTTGGTTCCGGTGACTGTCTCTTATGGCCATGCCTCAGTTACACAGGAGGTCGGGGTGGTAAACAGTTTAATTCATGACACCATAGTGGGGCGGGACTGTCCACTATTTCTGGAACTATGGAACGAGTGCAAATGGCACCACCAGGGGAACTGGGGGCACTGGGCCTGGAAGGGACAGGGTCCGAGGGGTCCGGAGCTGAAATACACCCCTCTGATATAGAAATACCTACCATTGATAATGAAGTCGCAGGGAATGCTAATGTGGAGGATAATGCCCCTGACCCAGGTCTTAAACCCGGGTTGATCTCTGAGGTGGGGGAGGTCTTCCCATTACAAGTCATGCTGGGGGAGGATGACGAGGAGCTCTCCCCAGTTGAGGAGGATGAAGGGGAAACATCCTCAAGGCCAGTACATCCAGATCTAGACGTGTCCAGAGGTGCATTTGGTACCGCCCTGCCTTGGTCAATGCTCGAGAGCAGGTTTCGGTTGTTGATGGGGTCCCACAAATGCCAGATGCAGACCAGAGGTTCCCTCACTTTGCGTTGAAGGGGGACTTACTGTATCGAGTGGCTGAGAGCCGAGGGGAAACTATAGAGCAGTTGCTGGTTCCCCAACCGTATAGGCGGATGCTCCTCGATCTAGCCCACAACGATGCACTGGGAGGACACCTGGGGGCGGAGAAAACAGAGGCCAGGATAAACGACCGGTTTTACTGGCCAGGGTTGAAGGCCGAGGTTAAAAGATACTGTGCGTCTTGTCCCATTTGCCAGTTAACCGCCCCAGTGCCACACTATAGAAACCCTCTGGTGCCCTTGCCGATTATCGAAGTCCCGTTTGAACGGATCGCTATGGATCTGGTGGGACCCCTGGTAAAGTCGGCACGGGGCCACCAATACATATTGGTCATCCTAGATTACGCAACTAGGTATCCAGAAGCTGTCCCTTTGAGGAAAGCCTCCTCTAAGGCCATCGCCAGGGAGTTGTTTCAAATGTTCTCACGAACTGGGTTCTCAAAAGAGATCCTGACAGACCAGGGTACCCCTTTTATGTCAAAGGTAATGGCGGACTTGTGCAAATTGTTTCAAATTAAGCAGTTGCGGACGTCTGTCTACCACCCACAGACCGATGGCCTAGTCGAAAGATTCAATAAAACCCTAAAATCCATGTTGAGAAGAGTAGTCCAGAAAGATGGGAAGGATTGGGATATGTTACTCCCTGCCCTGTTATTTGCTATCCGGGAGGTCCCGCAAGCATCCACAGGTTTTTCGCCATTTGAATTAGTGTATGGACGAAGGCCCCGGGGGTTACTCGATCTGGTAAAAGAGACATGGGAAAGTGAGTCCTCACCACACAAAACGGTGGTAGAGCATATCTCTCAAATGCGAGAGAGGGTGGCTAAGGTGATGCCACTGGTGAAGGAGCACATGCAGAAGGCCCAGGATGCCCAAAGAAGAGTGTATAACAGGTCGGCTAAAATTAGACAGTTCCAAGTAGGAGACCGGGTGGCTGTTCTAATACCCACGGTAGAGAGCAAATTCTTGGCCAAATGGCAGGGCCCATTTGAGGTAGTAGAGAAATTCGGTGAGGTGGACTACAAGGTACACCAGCCAGGGAAAAGAAAACCATACCAGATCTATCACATCAATTTGTTGAAACCCTGGAGAGACAGAGAACAAGTGTCAGCGGTAGTAGGGGTACAGTCAGGGGACCATGCAGGGATCGACTTGGTGCAGGTTGCTTCTACCCTGACTAGACCTCAAACCCAGCAAACAAAAGAGTTTCTACAAAAAAATAGAGATATGTTTTCAGAGTTGCCCGGTCGCACCAACGTCATCGAGCATGACATTGTGACCGAGCCCAATGTAAAAGTCAGGTTAAAGCCTTACCGTATCCCAGAAGCTCATAGGGTGGCAGTGTCCGAAGAGGTTAAAAGAATGTTCGAGCTTGGAGTCATTGAAGAGTCGCAGAGCGAATGGTCAAGTCCAATTGTGTTGGTACCCAAGCCCAACGGCACCCTCCACTTCTGCAACGACTTCAGAAAGCTTAATGAAGTCTCCAAGTTCGACGCATATCCCATGCGACGAGTAGATGAGCTAATTGAAAGGTTGGGGCCTGCCAGGTACATTACCACGCTAGACCTCACAAAAGGGTACTGGCAGATTCCCCCGACTAAGGAAGCCAGGGAGAAGACAGCCTTCTCTACCCCAGAAGGCCACTTCCAATATAAGAGGATGCCATTTGGTCTACACTCAGCCCCGGCCACGTTTCAAAGGGCCATGGACAAAACTCTGCGTCCACACCAACGGTACGCTTCTGTCTACCTAGATGACATAGTCATCTTCAGCACTGATTGGGAGTCCCACCTTCCCCGGGTTCAGGCAGTCGTAGACTCCTTAAGAAGAGCAGGGTTCACCATCAACCCCGAGAAGTGTGCCATTGGGATGGAGGAAGTAAAATACCTAGGGTATATTGTGGGTAGAGGGCTGGTGAAGCCCCAAATGAGTAAGGTGGAGGCCATACAGGACTGGCCCCGTCCCCTAACCAAGAAGCAGGTCAGAGCGTTTTTGGGCATAGTTGGCTATTATAGGAGGTTTGTCCCCAACTTTGCCACTGTTGCTGCACCACTGACCGACCTGACCAGAGGCAGAAAGTCAGTGATGATAAAGTGGAACGCCGAGGCCGAGACGGCTTTTCAAATGCTTAAGACAGCTTTGTGCCAAGATCCGGTGCTTGTAGCTCCAGATTTTACAAAAGATTTTGTAGTACAGACAGATGCTTCAAGCGAAGGGTTAGGAGCGGTCCTGTCTCAGGAAATCAATGGGGAGGAGCACCCTGTGGTCTTTCTTAGTAGGAAGCTGACGGCAGCTGAAAGAAACTATGCGGTGGTGGAGCGGGAGTGTCTGGCCATCAAGTGGGCTCTAGACTCCCTGCGATATTTCCTCCTGGGCAGAAAGTTTCGCTTGGTGTCAGACCATGCTCCGCTTACCTGGATGAGACAGAATAAACACACCAATGCCAGGGTAACAAGGTGGTTCCTTTCTCTCCAGGAGTTCAATTTCATGGTAGAGCACAGACCCGGGAGACAGCATCAGAATGCCGATGCCCTCTCCCGAGTCCATTGTATGGTGTCTACTGTTGCCTCCAACACCTCCGCGTTGAGGCAGAGGGGGGGGATATGTACAGGACACCGGGGGTGGGTCCTGGACGGGTGCTATACCGCACCACTGTTTGGACTATGGTCCATTTAAATAGAGGTAGAAGGTTCAGGGGGTCACCCAAAAGTGGGTGAAAAGTTCCAGGCAGGCGCTAATTCAGAGAGGACTGGCTCACAGTCTTCTCTATCTTAGTAAAGTAGTTTGGGGCCTGGAATTTTGGAGGCTCCAAAGTGTTATTTGGGTGGGATGAAGCCTCCACTCCTAAACCCTGGAAGCCAGCGCACAAGGGGTTAAGATCTCACAGACAACCACCCATTAAAGCAGGAAGTGATGCTGGAGGGAGTGAGTGAGTTGGGAGAGTGCACCTGTGAGGACAAGATGGAAGTCTGCTAGCTGCTCAGAGAGGATTTTTGAGTAGTTTTGGAAGTGAAGCTGTGTCTGCAGGGAAGGTCTGGAGGACTTCTTACTAAAAACGTATGTGCCTTTCTTTTGGCTGTTTTTCTGAAGAAAGACTGTTTCCTAATTTATGCTGGAAACAAGCAGGACTTTTGTTGTGACGTTTTGGATGCTGAAGAAAAGCTTTATTTTGTTTTGTTTGGTCACCAATAAAGACCCTTTGCTTTACTGACACGGTTTTACGCACTTGTCTCGCGGAGCTTAAAGACCCCCAAAGTTCACAATATATATATTGCAGTTGCCTGCCCGTGTGTGAGAGGCTGCAGGCTCAGTCACAGACAGTACTGTGTGCACACCATTCATACAGGGTGTGACAGAAAATACCTCGCAGATAAAAAAAATTCTATTTAATATTTTTCTGCGATCTAATCTCATTTGCAAGCCAGTGTGTGTCAGGCCCACACAGACTGTATTGTGGCCACTGGCTAGTGGCTAGACCTCCACTTATACCGTTACAGGGTGTCACTCACTCACAAATACCTCGCAGATAAATAAAAATTCTATTTAATATTTTTCTGTGATATAATCACATTTGCAAGCCCGTGTGTGTCAGGCCCACACAGACTGTATTGTGGCCACTGGCTAGGCCTCCACTTATACTGTTACAGGGTGTCACTCACTCAAATACTTTTCAGATAAAAATAATTCTGTAAGGAATATTCTTTCCTTTCCCCCTTAATTGTACCCCTGGTACAAGACTTCAGTATTTGATTTGATTCTTATCTGGTGCCATAGAGAGCAACGTTGACACAAGACACACTTCTGTGTAGTTCAAAGTCACTCCAAGTTTTTATTGATCTCGTGAGACATATATAGTCCTAATCTAATGACATGATGTTTAAGTTAACCAATTACAAAGTAACACACGTCTTACCCAGCTACACATTTCAGTTATCTTATCTTTTATCAGAGTCCAAGGCTATATGTGAGCAAAAACACTTAGCTCTTATAAAATAGTTTTCCAAGAACTCTTTACCCCCTATGTGTTACGTGATGATGTATTAATGTATAGATAGTGATGAAATATAAGCTTATATAAGAAATAGGCTTTGGACTGAAATAGAACCCTTCAATCCCCTCCTAAAAACCATCTACATAGCTCTATATAATGTGTTTTTTTTTTTTTTTCCTTTTGTTAACCATTGACCAGACTTCAAGGAGGGATTTATCGGGTGTAGGCACAGCAACAACACATCCCTGCAAACGCTGAGCATCCTATACCATGTTGAAGCAATAAATAGTCAATAGTTGCCCTATTCTGCAAGATAGCCTTTTTATATGATTGTATATCCAGCAGTATATCTTGCAGAATTGCACTAGTGACATTTATCTGTTTTACCATAAAACAGGCAAATTTGTTGATATTGTCCTGTGGTTATATATGGCCAACCCTGGTACCCCTATCAAAGACATCCCTAAACTCATGTATTCTGATCTAGAGAGGAGATTCACATTATAGTCACAATTTTCTGGTAGCTGTAGGGAAGTGTCTCTCGTGTGTCGTGTCTGCATTGCTGGGACTAGTGGTATCATTGCTAATGTCAACCTAGCTATTGTACAGGGTCCCTCTGTAATATTGGCTGGTATCTATGTGTGACTAGTATTTCCACAGGCCAATACCCATCCTGTTGGTAGAGGTACATGTTTGTCTAGGGATGGTACTGTTTTTGTAATATTACATTGCATATTCTTTACGACCTTCTCCTCCCAGACCTGTCTGGATCAGTCACAGTCGTGACAGGTACAGCCATAAGTTATCCTTTGTCTTCCACAGATTGTCTTGCCCCCTGCATTCCGTTTTCAGGTATGTCTGTCTGTTCCACAGCCATGGAACAGTAAGTAGGAGACACAAAATTGCAATTATTAAGGCACTGCATCTCAGCCATCTCGAGGAATCTCCCGACTGCGTCATCTCGTTGGGGGTCAAGGTTGTCTGCCTCCGTTAGTACCCCTTCTGTATCTTCTTTGAGGTCAAGGCTGTCTGCCTCCGTTAGTACCTCTGGGCCTCGTTGGAAGTCAGGGCTGTCTGCCCCCGTTAGTACCTCCTGTCCTTCTTTAAGGCCAAGGCTATCTGCCTCCGTTCCTACCTCCTCTCTTTCTCTCACAAGCTTCACTCTGGTGGCGTGGATCCAAATTGGAGATTGTTCAGTCAGCACAGCTGTTCTGGTTACTGCAACCACGGTAATAGGTGGGCCATATACGAAATCACCTTGAGCTCTTCCTTTCTTCAGTGTTTCGACCACCACCTCATCCCCCACCCTGTATGGGTGGGTGGGTTCCTGTGGAAGAGAGGGAGACTTACAAGCAACTTTTTTCCTCAGTTTTGTTAAGTACCTGTATCAATTTGGTGATATAGTCTTCCCTTATTAAATCAAGGTCTCCTCCCTGCACTATCATTGGGCCGAAGGGGTGGAGAAAGGCCTCCCCATGAGTATCTCAATGCTGTTATATTCCTACTCCATGGAAATGTGCTATTAAGATGGAAGCACTGTGTTGGGGAATGCATAGCTTCAGGGGCGGACTGACCGGTCGGGCACTTCGGACATGGTCCGAGGGCCCAGCCGGGATGGGGGCCCGCCGCAGAATAACATTGTGTTAATGTTATGCCCCAGGGCTCCAGTCTTGTCGCCATTTGCGACTAGAGCCGCGCCGCAGCTCTGAATACAGAGGCGGGCACAGAAGCTGAACTATCATGTTCACTTCTTATCAGCAGCGCAGTGGAAGAGTCTCTCCCTCCCCCCTGTGCTGCTGCCGCCGCGGCCAATAAGAAGAGGGAGAGGGGCTGTGGCCACTGCGCCACCAATGAAGATAACTGAGCTGTTAATACAAATACAGGAGGAGGGTGCTGGAATCAAATAGCGGCACCCGACCTCTATGACAGGGAGCGGCACCTGAGGGGTTAACTGCCGCTGATCGCAGCTCCCTGTCATAGAGGTCAGGTGCCGCTATTTGATTCCAGCACCCGCCTCCTGTATTTGTATTAACAGCTCAGTTATCTTCATTGGTGGCGTTCCCCCCCCCCAACACCCCAGTATAATAAACATTGAGTGCGCCCCCCCCCAGTATAATAAACATTGAGTGCGGGGCCCCCCCCAGTATAATAAACATTGGTGGCGCAGTGGGCAGTGCCAATGAGGGTTAAAAAAAAATAAAAAAAAATCAACTCACCTCCTCCAATTGATCGCGCAGCTGCCGGTCTCCTGTTCTTTCTTCAGGACCTGTGGTGACGTCACTGAGCTCCATCACATGGTCCATTACCATAGTGATGTATCATGTGATGAGCACAGTGATGTCACCACAGGTCCTTTGACAGGTCCTGAAGAAAGAACAGGAGACCGGCTGCTACGCGATCAATTGGAGGAGGTGAGTTAATTTTATTTTATTTTTTTTAACCCTCATTGGCACTGCCCACCAATGTTTATATATTTATTATACTAGGGAGGGGGGGGGCCGCACTGCCCACCAATGTTTATATATTTATTATACTAGGGAGGGGGGCGCACTGCGCCACCAATGTTTATTATACTGGGGTGTTGGGGGGGGCGCACTGCGCCACCAATGTTTATATGTTTATTATACTAGGGAGGGGGGGCGCACTGCGCCACCAATGTTTATTATGTTGGGGGGGACGCACTGTGCCACCAATGTTTATTATACTGTGGTGTTGGGGGGGCGCACTGTGCCACCAATGTTTATTATGTTGGGGGGGGGACGCACTGCGCCACCAATGTTTATTATACTGGGGTGTTGGGGGGGCGCACTGCGCCACCAATGTTTATTATATTGACCTTCTACTACGCATTCTGCATTAAAGAATGCTATTATTTTCCCTTATAACCATGTTGTTATAAGGGAAAGTAATACAGTGAATAGACTTTCATCCTAGCAACCATGCGTGAAAATCTCACGGTTCAACCGGAAGGATGTATCCGGCATTCCGGTATTTTGAATGCCGGATACGGCACTAATACATTCCTATGGGGAAAAATGCTGAATCCGGCATTCAGGCAAATCTTCAGTTTTTTTTGCCAGAGATAAAACCGTAGAATGCTGCGGTTTTATCTTTTGCCTGATCAGTCAAAAAGACTGACCTTAAGACATCTTTTCCGGTATAGAGCCCCTGTGACGGAACTCTATGCCGGAAATGAAAAACGCTAGTGTGAAAGTACCCTAAAATATTAAGTTTAAATCCTCCCTTTCCCAATTTTACATATAAAATATATAAACAATAAATAAACATATTACATAGCGCTGTGTCCGAAAAGTCCAAACTATTAAATTATTAAAAAATATCTCCTATGCGGTGAGCATTCGCCATTTTTAGTCACCTTGTCACCCCAAAAAATAGGATAGGACTGTTCTATTATGGGCCGAACGTTTCATAAAATGCGAAATGCACGCAGCTTTTTTTTTTTTTGCACGGTATTGAGTATCGCAATACTTTTTTTATGGTGACGAAAGCGAATCAAAATTTTGGTATCGAAACAACCCTACGCCAATCTGATCGGCGTAGCGTTGTCACAATACCAAAATTTTGATTCCGTTTTGATTTGGCGACTAAAAATGTAATTTGGCTCTTAAATTTTTCAGTTCAGGAGCCAATGGCTACTAGGTATTTTTTTTAGTCTGGAGCACTGTGCCCAGCACCCCGATTCCGAATGTTATGCTGGCCTGGTAATGGCAGCGGGGCCCGGTGCAGTCACTGTATTCTATTACACCGACCCCTGCTCACTGTAATACTAATATTCATATGTGAACAACTTGAAATCCTCTGCGATCCTCTCCCTCTCTGTACTCACAAACTCAGTAGCAGGCCGGACGGCAACTCACTGACGTCACGCGCCTGCTCCTCCCACTTTATGAATTAAGTAGGAGGAGCAGGCGTGTGACGTCAGTGAGTTGCGCTGCCGCCCGGCCTGCTACTGAGTTTGTGAGTATTAGTATTACAGTGAGCGGGGCCCGGTGTAATAGAATACAGTGACTGCACCGGGCCCCGCTGCCATTACAACACCAGATGCCGGCCCCCAGACCCTGTATTGGGGATCATTCACTCACAGGGACACTGTTATGGGGGGATCTGTGGATGACACATATATAGCATAAGGTGCTATATATGTGTCACCCACAGATCCCCCCCACAACAGTGCCATCCACAGAGCCCCCACAACAGTGCCATCCACAGAGCCCCCATAACAGTGCCATCCACAAAGCCCCCATAACAGTGCCATCCACAGATCCCCATAACAGTGCCATCCACAGAGCCCCCATAACACCTTTTGGTTCAAAATATTTTTTAATTTGGCTATTCCCCACCCCTCTTGTAATTGTTCCGCTACTTGTGGGCTGCACGGGAATGAGTTCAGTCACTTCGGTGCGCTATCCCGTCCTGCAGCGCGTGATCCCGTAAGACCCGCCGCTGTAGGTCACGGGTCTCGCGGGATCACGCGCCGCAGGATGGGATTGCGCGCCGAAGTGACTGAACTCATGCCCATGTAGCCCGCAAGTTGCGGATCAGTGGAACAAGTACAAGGTGGGTGGGGGGATGATCTGTGGGGTTGCCCAGACGGCTAGGCCCTTCACAGTAGTTATTAACCCCTTTCAGCAGTCCCCCATTCACTGAAGGGGGGACTGCTGAAAGGGATTAATAACTAATGTGAAGGTCCTCCCCCCCTTTCACAGTAGTTAAGCCCAGATATGTGCCCCCTTCACAGTAGTTATGCCCACACTGCTTCTACAGAGGCTCACTAATGGACGCTGAGATTAGATCACCCCCCATACTGGAGGTCATCATGCAGAGTGTGAGGACGTCCAGCGTCAGATAGCAGACCAAAGGTCTGTTTTACTCCAGGAAGCCCTCAGGTGGCTGCCAGCCACTAGAGGCTGACTTATTGCTGGAACGTAAACAATGCAGTTTCTCTAGAACATTGCAGCTCGATTTGCAAAAGGGACACTGTACCCAGACCACTTCAATGAGCTGAAGTGGTCTGGGTGCCTTTTGTGTCGCTTTAACTTTGAAATCTTATTAAAGATTGTGTAGGGTGTGGCTGGAGGCGGGGCATGGAGGTGGGACAAGGGTGGGGCTTACAGCAGAACATGGGTGGGGCCTGTAAGGGGGCCCTTGATTTATTTTGCCCGGGGGCCCTGAGGGTTCTCAGTCCGCCCCTGCATAGCTTCCCCTATTTGCAGACTAATCCTGTTTTAGGATTTTTCTGCAATACTGGATAACACCAGTCTTACTGTTCCTGTTCAGTGGCATACCTTTGAAGATCATTAAGCATTTGCAACATCTCAGGGGTTGGAGGTGCCAGACATGGCATCTCCCAATGGTTACACAAACCTGTGGGGTTGCATTTGGCCACTCATTTCGCCACCTTATCTGCCAGCGCATTGCCCTGTGAGACATGATCCTTACCATCTACTGCTGTGAATCCTCTCCTCTGCCAAATCATGCCATGGTCCCACACTACCCCATGTGCGTACCTACTCTCAGTATAGATGGTTACAGGTCTGCCAGCATGTAGAATACATTCTCTAGTGAGTGCAATGAGCTCAGCTGCCTGCTGTGTTGAGTGCGGATGCCCTTGAGTAGGCCTACAACATCATGAGTAGTGTGCAAAATGGTGTAATGTCACATTGTGAAAGGAGTTGCCAACTCTACCATCATAGCACAGGCTGCAAGAGAACACAGACATGCCAGCATCCCTTGAACAGGGGTGGGCATTACCTTTGAGAAAAATACACAAGGACGCAACTTGCCACCGTTTTCTTGTGTCAGTACACCCGCCATGGTTTTACAATTTTGGCGTGCAAACATGTGGAAGGGCATATTATAGTCAGGGAGGCCCAGCCCTGGACTTGACATGAGTAAACATTTCAGATAATCAAATGCATTGTACATTTCAGAAGACCATTTAATCAAATCTGGATTTCCGTCCAGAGTGGCTTGCCTCAAAACATTGTCATAATAGGAGCAATCAGGAATCCATTGTCTACAGTAGTTTATCATCCCAAGGAAAGATAACATTTCTTTCTTGGTGTGCGGGGTGACCAGACCCGCAATAGACTGGACTCTTTCTATGCTGATTCTCCTTTCACCTTTTGTGAGGACAAAGCCCAAGTATTCAACCTACATTTTACACCATTGCATTTTCTTAAGTGTCACTTTGTGACCACATCCCGACAACCATTATAAACCATCCTGAATGCTGGCCTCCGCTGACATGCTACACAGTAACAGATCATCGACATATTGCAGCAGCACAGAACCCTGGGGGGGGGGGGTACCATGGTTTTAACGTGGCTTCGAGGACTATGCTCTACACTACAGGTGAATCAGCATATCCCTGGGGTCTGCACCAGGTCAGTTGACGTCCGTCAAAGGAAAAAGCAAAAAGTAGTCTGGTTATCTTATCAACTGGGATAGAAAAGAATGCATTTT
The DNA here is from genome assembly GCF_905171765.1 of Bufo bufo. Lineage (NCBI taxonomy): Eukaryota > Metazoa > Chordata > Amphibia > Anura > Bufonidae > Bufo > Bufo bufo. The sequence continues at coordinate 61,931,101 of NC_053396.1, forward strand.
TCAGATCTATCACACTGAACCAGACAGCGTCTGCTGGAATGGCAGATAATAATTAAGTGACATCAGGTACAACAGGGGCTATAGGCACAATTATGTTGTTGATGGCCCTTAAATCCTGTACAAAGTGGGTAGTACCATCTGCCTTTGTCACTGGATTCACGGGCGTGCTGTAGGGTGAAATCACCTCTTCCAGGATTCCCTTTTGTAGGAATTCTTCTATCATTGGTCTAAGACCATCAAGTTTCTCTGTTGACAGCAGGTATTGTTTCTGGAACACTGAGATAACACCTGGTTTCGCAGTAGCTGTGTAAAGTGTGCAATCTATGAAACCTGTGTCATATTCATTTGAAGACCATAATGCAGGGTTAATGTTGTTAAGTTCTGAGTGGTCCTGTATGTTTGCAAGAATCAGTGGCACTGGTGTAGAGATTGGAATGAGATCTGAGTGTACTCTTATGCCCTGATTCTTTGCTGATACTTGCAAGTCAAGCTTAATGAACAAATCTCTCCCTAACAGGCTGACTGGGCAATCTAGTATAATGCTAAATACATGATCTGTGATGTATTCCCTGTCCATGGTCTCAAGTGGTAGTGAGTCAGTTTTGAAAGGTTTTGTCAAAACCCCATTAATTCACATAGAAGGCTCAGATCCTACTTCCTCCCACTCTTAGTCATCTAAGTCCACCCCTTTTAGTCGGACGCTGTGTCCCTCCTTCTGTCTATCATTAGTGTCCCAGCTGCCCATAAGAACAGAGCTCAGATGTTAAGCACAACACTTGACATGTAACACGTAACTGCAAACATTGAAACAAACAGATCTGACAATACAGACATGAACACACAAAGGGCCCATAAAAACTTTTCATTGACTTCAATAAAAAAATGTACAGCTTGATCAATGCTGTTGGCACCAATAAAAACCAAAAACTTCCAAGAAAAATAAAAATAAAATAAAATTCTCAATGCGCATATTATAAGGAAAACAAATACCGTATTCCATACGCATTCACATTTTCATGTACTCATTTTCACAAACGGCTCATAACCTCGCCCTCATACATAAAAACTGAATTGCACACACAGCTCTGCTAAAAACATCTCTGTCTTCTTACATTTTTAACTCCACTACAACTCAGAGCCACACCCATTCACATTCCACTGAATCATGTATCTTCCAACCCAGTTACACAATTTCTTTGTTTCATTCCAAAACTTGTAGCACAGACAAACACAGCTTTCCTAGAAACAGATATCCACACCACACCAAGAATTGTTAATGGAGTATGTCACTGTGCTGCGTTTTCCAATGTCTTCTGGTCTTCACTCTGTGATTAATCAACTCTTATAAGAAGACAATATACATGTTATAATCATACAGTCATTTTGTTAAAAGCTGGATTCCCACATTACACTGCTTGGGAAAGAAAATTATTGAACAATTCATTGTCTTGTATAATATATTACACATCACTTACTCTGCATGATTCCCTGCCCGCTTCCCTTATCTCAGGAATTTTTTGTATGAAGGCGGGGGAAGTGAATCTCTGTAGCTCACACTAGATACATACAATACTTATCCATTAACTGACCATCAGGATCATGTGAGACAGGTTTTGACGATCCTTCGGGAGAATAAATTATATGCTAAATTGGAGAAATGTTTGTTTGCGGTGCAAGAGCCTCCGTTCTTGGGATACTTGCTTTCTGATTCTGGTTTTCGTATGGACCCCGAGAAGGTCCGGGCGGTTCTAGAATGGGACCGACCAGAGAATCAGAAAGCCTTGATGCGGTTCTTGGGGTTTACGAATTATTATAGAAAATTTATTTCGAACTACTCTACCATAGTAAAACCTCTCACTGATATGACCAAGAAAGGCGCCGACGTCTGTCTGGTCGGATGAGGCATTGCAGGCCTTTTCGGCTATTAAGAAGAGTTTTGCGTCTGCTCCCATTCTGGTGCAGCCGGATGTGTGTCAGCCATTTGTAGTGGAGGTTGATGCATCAGAGGTGGGGGTTGGTGCGGTGTTGTCACAGGGTTCATCCCTGGCAAGTGGGTCCCGTGTGCCTTTTTCTCACAGAAGCTCTCGGTCGCCGAGAGGAATTAGGATGTTGGAGATAGAGTTGTTGGCTATCAAGTTGGCCTTTGAGGAATGGCGTCACTGGTTGGAGGGGGCGTCTCACCCCGTTACGGTATATACAGACCATAAGAATTTGGCCTACCTGCAATCTGCCAAGCGTCTGAACCCTAGGCAGGCCAGATGGTCACTGTTTTTTACCAGGTTCAATTTTGTGGTTACCTTTCGCCCAGGGGTCAAGAACGTCAAGGCAGATGCCTTGTCTCGCAGCTTTCCTGGGGGAGGTGATTCAGAAGATCCTGCGCTGATTTTAGCGGATGGGGTGGTGGTCTCCGCTCTATACCCTGAATTGGAGATGGAGGTGTTGGGAGCCCAGGAGGGGGCTCCTGGTTCTTGTCCCCCAGGGAGGTTGTTTGTTCCTGAGGGCCTGCGATACAAGATGTTCAAGGAACATCACAATACTGTCCTTGCTGGACATCCTGGTGGTAAGTCCACCTGTGATCTGGTGTCCCGGAGGTTCTGGTGGCCAGGGTTATGTAAGAGCATTGAGAATTACATGACAGCCTGTAAAACCTGCGCTCGGTCAAAGGTTGCTCATACTCGACCGGCTGGTTCACTTCTTCCATTGTCTATTCCGTCTCGTCCTTGGACGCATTTGTCTATGGACTTTATTACGGATCTGCCGAGTTCCTCCGGGAGAACAGTGATTTTGGTGGTAGTTGACCCTTTTCAGTAAAATGGCTGACTTTATATCGCTAACTAGTCTGCCTAACGCTAAGACTCTTGCGCAGATTTTTGTGGATAATATTGTGAAATTGCATGGTATTCCTTCGGATGTGGTCTCTGATAGGGGCACGCAGTTTGTCTCCAGGTTTTGGAGGGCGTTCTGCTCTCGGCTTGGCATTCAACTTTCATTCTCTTCGGCTTTTCATCCGCAGTCGAATGGTCAGACGGAGCGTACTAATCAAAACCTGGAGACCTACTTGAGGTGCTTTGTGGCTGAGAATCTGGAGGACTGGTCCTCATTCTTGTCCTTAGCAGAATTTGCGTTGAATAACCGTAGGCAGGAGTCCACGGGTAAGTCGCAATTTTTTGCCGCATACGGTTTCCATCCTCAGTTTGGTACCTTTTCTGGGACTGGTTCCTCTGGGATGCCAGAGGAGGAGAGATTCTCTTCTGCCTTATCCTCCATCTGGCGGAGGATTCAAGGGAATTTGGAGAGGATGGGTGAGAGGTATAAACGAATGGCTGACAGGAGACGTGTGACCGGTCCGGACCTGTGTGTGGGTGATCTGGTGTGGTTGTCCACTAAAAATATCAAATTAAGAGTGCCATCTTGGAAACTGGGTCCAAGATTTATTGGTCCATATCAAATTTCTGCGGTGATCAATCCTGTAGCATTTCGACTGGATCTTCCGCAGACTTGGAGGATCCATGATGTGTTCCACAGGTCGTTATTAAAAAAATATGTGAAACCGGTGGAACCATCGCCATTGCCTCCTCCTCTTCTAGTCGAGGGAAACTTAGAGTTCAAGATCTCCAGGGTTCTCGACTCTAGAATTCTTCGGGGTTCCCTTCAGTACCTGGTGCACTGGAGGGGATACGGCCCTGAGGAGAGGACGTGGGTTCCGGCTCTAGATATCAACGCCAGCCGACTGGTGAGGGATTTTCATAGGTCCCATCCGGATAAGGCTGGTCCGGGGTGTCCGGAGGTCACCCGTAGAAGGGGGGGTACTGTCATGCCACGCCCTGACTATGTGCGGCGGTCGGCCAGAATAGCAGCACGAGTTTAGTGTTTTGTTTTGGAGCCGTGCTGGACCCGCCTCCCATCAGGTGCACTGGGTGGGGTTATTAGTTTAAATAGCACTCCAGCCCAGTGCTCTATGCGGATTATAGGAATCACTTTGGTCTTGGAAGCTAGGAAGGAAGGTTGTCTGTTCCAGCTCAGAAAGATAAGTGTGGTTTCTAGTTTGATTGTTTTGTGTCATCTCTCCCATCCAGGTTCTGTGCGAGCAGGCTGCTCCAATTTCCCCTCTTCACCATCTCAGGGAATTTAGGGTGTTTCAGCCCAGGCATGGGGACACATCATACCTACCACCAAGGTCTGCATATGGCCTGAGCAGTGCAGGGAGAGAGGTCAGGGATTAGCTAGGAGGTGACCCTTCCCCTGCCTCTCGCCTAGAGCCTGGTTGGTGGTTTATCTGTTAGTCTGAGTGCACGTCCGTCGTGACAGTTAAATTTTGGTGTTAATCGGGTCTGTATCGTCTAATAATGTTATCCAGTGGGAGTTAAGCTTAAAACTCCTATTTGTGTTTTTTTTCCCCCAAGGTGTCAATTGACACCAGGACCGGGGAGTGGTCTGAGATGCCGTGACTTTCGTACTTTCTTAACCCTGTCAATAAGTCCGGCACTGATGAGGGCAAGATCAACTCGGGACATGGATTTATATGTATTGCTAAAACAAGAATACACTCGTTTATCTCCATACAAAAATCGCCATACATCCACTAATGCCATCTCTTCACATATTCTGTACAATGCAGTGCCTGGTCTGGAGTTTTGTTCATAATTAGTAATGGCAGATCGCCCATCACCAGCAACGGGCACTCATCTCTTGTGGAGATGGAGTCCATCAGTTTACTCAGCACTGTAGATGAGAAAGGAGGTGGTATATAAATAAAAGCAAGGATACTCTTTTGACCCTGCCAATAACAGTGAAGGAAGATGTACCGACCCTCTTGGTCGATTAATCATTCTAATGGATCATAATCTACTTCATTATGCACATAAACGCTAAGAATAATAAGAATCGTATTCATATGAGGCCCATTTCTTTCTGTCCAAAACTTACTTTTTCATATGATAAGTGTGTTTCTAAAAGGGCCACTATTGCCGGTAAATGTCTAGAAACCAAGTCGAAAACCGCACACCTTTTAATTCTATCCACAAAACCACGGATATTCCAGGTTAGGATTCTTGACATGGAAAAAATAGATCCCCCAGTGGTTCCAGTGGCCCTCGCGGAAATGGCCCTCCCTCAACCCCAGATCCCCTCCACCCTCCCTCAACCCCCACAGAAAAGTCAGGGTATATCTCGATATTTTGATCATTATATTTCACCATTTGCAATTCTCTTTTCCGTCTTAGTATATAGTTCCGATCTTTAGAGCTGAGCATCTTAATTAACAAGGGCCTGGGCACCGACCCCACTGGTGTTTTTCTAGTAGAGATACGGTGCGCTCGTTCAACCATAATTGTTGATGGTATGTCTCCGGATCCTATATTCTCAAGTAGCCATTTTTGTATAAAACCGGTAGAGTCGTCCCTTTCTACTCCTTCCGGAAAACCAATAAATTTAAGGTTGTATCTCCTAGATCTGTCTTCCAAGTCAGCCATATTATCCTTCAAAGCTTTATTATCCACCTCTACCTTTTCAATCCTTTTTTTGATATTTTTAGTTTCTTCCTGCAATTCTGCCGTTAATACTTCAGTGTCTTTTATGCGCTGCCTCATTTTAATAAGATCGTCTCGTATCACTGAGATGTCGATCTGTACCGCTGCTACCATGATTGTCAAGGTGCTTAATGACTGGTTAGTGATTTTTAACTGCATCTAGTATACCGTTCAATTTCAAGTCGATATTATTCATTTGGCTATCCGCGTCAGATGTACTACCTATGTCTACCCTGTTTAGCTGACGATCAATTTCATCACGACCCTCCATTTGTATTGACGGTTTCTGGTTGCTCCTGGTCTTACTTAGGGGGGGTGGAGATTTAAGATATTTATCAAGCTGAGTCATAGGGCTACAAACTGTGCTTCCCTTAGGTGATGTAGTACCCAATGACTTTCTATTCTGAGATTTCGGTGGCATTTTAATTATTTCTTTACCAAATTTTTATTTATTTTTTTTATTTTTTTTTCCATCTCCCCTCTCCCTCCCCCTTTTTTTTTTTTATCACAGGATATGACAGACCCTGGGATTCTGCCTATTACTGGGTACGTGAGATTGTATATACACAAATATTCGTGTTTTGTCAGGGGGGTCCACTCAGACGAATGCACCCAGTACTGATCTATACAGAGCAGACAGTCTCTCATGAACCTATAAAATAGAAATCAACAGGACCCATTGGACGTTGTGGCCCAAATAGCCACAGAATGTCAGAGTCGCTAAAGGGTGGACCGCTCCTAAATAACTGCACAGATGAGTGGATAGGTAGGTTGATGCGGACCATCAACCCAAAAGAGAACCGTTCCTGACTGGATGTACAGATATCAACTGGGTATACAGGTTCAAATACATAGGAAACAGACAGTCTCACCTGTCCTGAAGCGTGGTGATTAGTAGAGCCCGCAGGTCAACGCTGTCCTGGTCATGGCAGGGCACAGTGAATCCGCTCCTAGTTGCATACTTAGATGGGTAAGCTGGGAATCGCCGATAGACACTCTGATAAGCACTCTCCACAGGTAGCTTGTTCACCACCCGGATCTTAGATGCATCCAGGTAAGGAACCGTCACTCACCACCCACCGCTCACCACTTGCTACCGACCGAGGAAGCCCCGTTCGCGGGGAGATCCGATGTGATACAGTGGGGGGGGGGGGGGTCGGCCGTTCCACCTGCCTCACCCGTCCAGTCTAAGGGAGCCGTGGTCGCCGGGTAGCTAGATCGCGTAGGAGGCATAAGGAGCAGAGAGGCACGGTCAGGCACCGGAGCAGAGGTCAGCATAGGAGCGCAGGAGGCACTGGAGCTGGCATGTGGGGGGGGGCACAGCACGTCCTGTGACCTACGTCATGCCGCCACGCCATCTTGACGTTTGAAATTCCAGGGTTATATACTGCTGCCATATTCAGTTATTAAACAAACACCCATTTGGGCAAAAAAAAGTTTATTTGGCAGCCTTTGCTGCATATGTCATTGTGAGATACACCCTTTATATATATGGGTTATATTCAGATATTTGAAATACCGCCATTTGGTGCACAAATCTTTAATTGAGGCCTAGTCTGGTTCAGGGCGTGTGAAATACACACTTTAAATTATCTATTCAGGTATTTGAAATACAGCCATTTTGGGCAAACAAATTTAATTGAGGCCTAGTGTGGGTCAGGCCGTGTGCGATACACCCTGTATATACAGGGCTTATATTCTTCTATTAATAAAGCACCCTTTTTGGGGCAAAATACACAATTTTTCAGGCCTTGCAGCATCATCACATTTGAAATTTCAGGATTATATACTGCTGTCATATTCAGTTATTAAACTAACACCCGTTTGGGCAAAAACAAGTTTATTTTGCAGCCTTTGCTGCATATGTCATTGTGAGATTCAGCCTTTACATAGTGTGGTTCTATTCAGATTGAAATACCACCATTTGGTGCACAAATCTTTAATTGAGGCCTAGTCTGGTTGAGGCCTAGTCTGGTTGAGGCCATGTGAGATACACCCTTTAAATACAGGGCTTCTATTCAGGTATTTGAAATACAGCCATTTTGGGCAAACAAATTTAATTTAAGGCCTAGTCTGGTTCAGGGCGTGTGAATACACCCTGTACATACTGTCGTTCTATTCTACTATTAATTAAACGCCCATTTAGGGCAAGATCCTAAATTCAAGAATAATGAGGAGAGCGTTAAATAAGGGACGTGGCCCAGGTCGAGGTGCTGCTGGTGGAGCTCCTGTTGTAGGGAGAGGACGTGGTCGATCTGTGCCAGCTACACGCACAAGTGAAAACCCTTCCTAAGGTGCGAGTAGTCGACAGAACCTGCAGCGGTATTTGGTGGGGCCTAATGCGGCTCTACGAATGATGAGGCCTGAACAAGTACAGGCGATAGTAAATTGGGTTGCTGACAGTGGATCCAGTTCCTTCACATTGTCTCCCACCCAGTCTCCTGATGAAAGACCACAGTTGGCACATGCAGCCGATGTCCATCAGCCTTTCACCTCACCCCCTTGCAAATCAGTCAAGCAGTCTGAGCCCCAAGTCATGCAGCAGTCTCATCTGCTTTTTGATGACTCTGTTAGCAGGGTTTCCCAGGGCCATCCACCTAGCCCTGCCCCAAAAGTGGAAGAGATTGAGTGCACCGATGCCCAACCACTTATCTTTCAAGATAAGTACATGGGAGGACCATCGCAGCACGTCTCGGATGATGACGAAACACAGGTGCCAACTGCTGGGGCTTTCAAAAGTGTGCAGACCGACAAGGAAGGCAGGGGTGAAGACTGGGTGGAAGATGATGTGGAGGACGATGAGGTCCTCGACCCCACATGGAATCAAGGTCATGCAAGTGACCTATGTAGTTCGGAGGAAGAGGCGGTGGTCGCACAGAGCTACTAGCACAGCAGAAGAGGGAGCAGTGTCCAAAAGCGGAGCGGCTGTCCTCCAGACCAGTGTTTCCCAACCAGCGTGCCTCCAGCTGTTGCAAAACTACAACTCCCAGCATGCCCGGACTGCATTTGGCTGTGCGGGCATGCTGAGAGGTGTAGTTTTGCAACAGCTGGAGGCACACTGGTTGGGAAACACTGCTCTAGACCGCCTCATATGCGACGTGCCCACAAGGTAGAACGCCAAATTGCACATGCTGGCCAGACTTTGCGAGCAGCAGCAGGCGATAGTGGAGTTTCAGCTGCAGCACACACGGGTGAGTCGCTCGGCGGAACAGCAGCACTTCACCACCAATGACTGGGCCTCCATGCGAGACCTGTGTTCCTTGTTGCGCTGTTCTCAGCGTTACTATCCCACTTCTATGCCTCCTCGAAAAAACGCTCCTGGCGATGATGGAAGAGGATGTGGCACAGGAGGAGGAGGAGGAGGAAGAGGGATCATTTCGTAGGGTTTCCGGCCAGTCATTCACAAGTGGCTCCGAGGGTGGGTTCCTGCACCCACAAACGCCAGGTACACAATTGTCCAGCCAGGGCACAGTTCTGGAGGATGACGAGGTGGAGGATAAGGAGGAGGAGGAGGAACCATGTTCACAGCAGGGTGGCACCCAGACCAACTCATGGCCATCACTGGTGCGTGGCTGGGGGGATACAGAGGACACAGACATTACACCTCCCACAGAGGACAGCTTTTCGTTGCCTCTGGGCAGCCTGGCACACATGAGCGATTACATGCTGCAGTGTCTCCGCAACGATCGCCGAGTTGCCCACATTCTAACTTGTACTGATTACTGGGTGGCCACACTGCTGGATCCCCGTTACAAGGACAACGTGCCGTCCTTAATTCCCTCACTGGAGCGTGATTGTAAGATGCGCGAGTACAAGCGCACGCAGGTAGACGCGCTGCTGGTGCCATTCGCACCTGACAGCGGGGGCAGAGTGGAAGCACAAGGCGAAGGCAGAGGAAGAGGTCGCCAACGCAGCTGGGGCACCGCCAGCACCTCAGAAGTAGAGATGTCGCGAACATAAAATTTTCCGTTTGCGAACGGTTAACACGAATTTCCGCAAATGTTCGCGAACCGGGCGAACGGCCATAGACTTCAATAGACAGGCGAATTTTAAAACCCACAGGGACTCTTTCTGGCCACAATAGTGATGGAAAAGTTGTTTCAAGGGGACTAACACCTGGACTGTGGCATACCGGAGGGGGATCCATGGCAAAACTCCCATGGAAAATTACGTAGTTGACGCAGAATGTGGTAAGTTAAATTCGCAATGCGATTAATATAACCTGTAATAATCGCATTACGATTACAACTTAGATCTGAGTTCCTAATGGGTGTATTGCTAGAATATAACGAAGATTGAGAAAATAGTGCTATATTCGTCAATTCTAGCAATACAACCATTAGGAACTCAGATCTAAGTTGTAATCTCAATGCGATTAATACAGGTTATATTAATCGCATTGCGCTTACAACTTAGATCTGAGTTCCTAATGGTTGTATTGCTAGAATTGACAAATATAGGACTATATTCTCAATCTTCGTTATATTCTAGCAATACAACCATTAGGAACCCAGCTCTAAGTTGAATTTGCAATGCGATAACCTGTATTAATCGCATTGCAATTACAACTTAGTCAAATTTGTGACACTGCAGCTTCAGAATGAATCGAAGATGGATGCTGTCCTTGCTTTTTGATAGGAGGTGGGAGGGTCTGGGAGTATGCTGATTGGCTGAAATGTGTCTGCTGACTTTGAAGTACAGGGTCAAAATTTGCTCAGTCATAATGTATAGGGGGCGGACCGAACTCGAACAAGCGATGTTCGCCGGGAACTATTCGCCGGTGAATAGTTCGGGACATCTCTACTCAGAACGCAGGGTTAGCATGGCCGAAATGTGGAAAAGCTTTGTCAGCACGCCACAAAAACCAGCACCACCAGCTGATATGGAACGTCTCAGCAGGAGGCAGCATTTCACCAACATGGTGGAGTAGTATGTGTGCACACGCCTACACGTACTGAATGATGGGTCTGCCCCCTTCAACTTCTGGGTCTCCAAATTGGTCTGAGCTTGCTTATTACGCCTTGGAGGTGCTGGCCTGCCCTGCAGCCAGTGTATTATCTGAACATGTGTTTAGAACGTCAGGGGGCATCATCACAGACAAGTGCAGCCGCCTGTCCACAGCCAAAGTGGACAAGCTCACGTTCATTAAAATGAAGGACTTTTTCGTACCTTGTGCAAAATAGACATGTATGCCGGCACTAACCAGCCATTGTTATACTGCAGCACAATTGCTCATTCTTGTATTTTGGATATTTCACACTCTTTTAGAGTATACCCTATGTAGGAGAGTCCCCGGAATAATAATGGACGGACGATACGTGCCACCAGAGGTCCTGGCCTTGGTGGAGTAAGAACCGGATCATTGCGGTTACAGCGGCGAATGCTGCTGGCGCAGCGTGTCCGGGGTGGTTTTTACTGGGAACAGGTAAAGAGCTGGGGGGGTGCCTGTTCCCCACGGCCAGCCCAGGTTTTTGGTGGAGCTGGGTCTTTAAAGAACCCAGCCTGCTGATGATGGGGGTGGGGTGTGTCTTGCTGTGCTGGAGATTTCCACAGACCGAGTCAGTGCTGGTGAAGGAGAGTCTGGGCGCAACACACATTTGAAGGATAGTCCTGGGACCTGTGGTGCTACGAGCCGAAGGGGCTCTGGCCTGAGGGAGACAAAGGCAGGTAGCTTACAAGCCTGCAGAACTGCTGTGGTCTGTCCAAAACAAACCTGCTGTTTATTTTCTATGGAAGGACTTTTGTTTAATGCACTATGTGGATATGCACCTGTGTGGTCTGCACATTGCCTGTTATGCCTTTGGTGTAAATAAAGTCACGGTGTACCACAAAGACTGTCTGTGATTGCCTCAATACTGCCGCCGCTACCGTAGCCTACCACGAGCACATCCCCACACCTAATTTAAAAAAATAAAATTAAAATTAAAACCAAAAACCTGTGTTGGCTACCTCGTCCTCCTCCACCTCAGCTTCCACCTACACCGCTACGTCCACCGCCTCCTCAAACTCCTACTTTATATGAAACTCCACCTCATAAATCACTTTTTTATTTTATTTGTATGTATTTTATGTCATTTCACTACTTTGTCATTTACATTTCCGGGTAAAATTCACCAATTTTTGGGTGTGATGTACCACTGCAATACCTAGTAGACAGGTTTAAAAAAAAAATTGTTAGTTACATTTTCTGGTGAAATTCAAACATTTTTGGGTGTGATGTACAACTATTAGGCTAGTTTCACACTTGCGGCAGGACGGATCCGACATGCTGTTCACCATGTCGGATCCGTCCTGCAGCTATTTCGCCGTGCCCCCGGGCCGCCGCTCCGTCCCCATTGACTATAATGGGGACGGGGGCGGAGCTCCGGCGGAGCTCCGGCGCAGCACGGCGGTGCACAGCGAAAGCCGCTGGACTAAAAAACCTGACATGCAGTAATTTTAGTCCGGCGGCTTTCGCCGTACACTGCCGTGCTGTGCCGGAGCTCCGCCCCCGTCCCCATTATAGTCAATGGGGACGGAGCAGCGGCCCGGGGGCACGGCGAAATAGCCGCAGGACGGATCTGACATGGTGAACAGCATGTCGGATCCGTCCTGCCGCAAGTGTGAAAGTACCCTTAGACTGGTAAAAAAAATTATTTGTCAGTTACATTTTCTGGTGAAATTCACAGATTCGCCAATTTTTGGGTGTACTATACCCCTCCTCTACCTAGTTGACAGCTTAATAAATTTCATTAATTTTTCTTTAACATTTTCGGGTGACAATAAACAATTTTTTTCTGTCATAGACCCTTGCTCTACCAAGTATACAGGTTAATAAATTTCACGAATTTTTCTGTTACATTCTTGGGTTGACATTATACAATTTTAGACGTGAATAAACCCCTGCTCTGCATAGGTGACAGGGAATATAATTGAATAAATTCTTCAGTAATTAATGCGCGCCACATCCTTTCATTCAATGCTTAAACTTTAAAAAGTTGTCTATAATAACTCTATAATTTACAATTTTGAAAAAAAATTGAAAAAATGAATCCTCCCTTGGATGTGGTCTCTCTTTCTCACGCTCCCTCTCCGGCGTGGAACCCTGATTCCCCGCCACCTGTGATCACCATGGTAGGCGCAGAAAAGAACATCGAAAGGTGATAGAGCAGATATCAAATTGGATCGTGAATATCACAGGGACGTCCGACATGGTGGGGCAGTAAGTTTGCACACACCTACACGAACTGACTGACAGGGGTCAGCCCCTGCAACTTCTGGATCTCCAAATTGGGCACATGGTCTGAGCTTGCCCTTTACCCCTTGGAGGTGCTGGCCTGCCCTGTATTGTCTGAACGTATGTTTAGCACAACTGCAAGGGGTTATCACAGGTTATATTTCCCAATGTTTTGGGGTGTACCCTAATTTTAAAAAAATAATTTAAAACCAAAAAACAGTGTAGGCTACCTCCTCCTCCACCGCTGCTTCCACCTACACTGCCACATCCACCGCCTCCTCAACTTCCTACACCATATGGACCTCATCCTCCTAGATCAAGAATATTATTTTTTGTTTTCACGTATTTTAGGTTATTTAAAGTAATTTCCCTATCCACATTTGTTTGCAGAGCACTTGCCATGCTCTTAACCACATTTTGATGCCATTTGCAGCCCTCCAGCCCTTTCCATGACATTTTTACAGCCATTTTAGTGCTCAAAAGTTCGGGTCCCCATTGACTTCAATGGGGTTTGGGTTCAAGTTCGGGTCCCGAACTCGAACTTTTTTCAAAGTTCGGCCGAACCCGTCGAACCCGAACATCCAGGTGTCCGCTCAACTCTACTCATGAAGCCATGCTTATATGGCAGTATTTTTTTATTTCCATTGAGGTACATCAAGATAGCATCTCTTAGAAAACCTTCAAACAGTTTACCCACAACAAATGTTTTGGCAATCCTTTCTAAACAGACTGTAACCTTGTACACTAACTGCCCAGTCATAGCTAACATCCAGCCATGTCTCAGTTATTCCTACTATGTCATAGTCCTCCTCACACATCACTTATTCCAGTTCACCAATGTTATTAGTCAGGCTTCTGGCATTAGTATACATACAATTAAGAGGTTTATGTATATATTTTTTTTACCCTACATCTTTCCTTCTGAATTGTTCTAGTCCTTCCTTCCATTCCTCCCCCAGTTCCATTTCCTTGCCCCATGTCTATATCTATCTGCACTATATTCCCTTTCTATAACATAATTACCCCCCCCCAGTCCCTAGTTTAAACATTCCCCCAACATAGCTGCCCCTTCACCATTTAGGTGCAGCCCATCCCTATGATAGAGCCTGTTGCCAACAGAGAAGTCGGCCCAGTTCTCCAGGAACCCAAACCCCTCCTTCCTACACCAGTTCATGAGCCACTTGTTAACCTCACTGATCTCCCGCTGCCATCCTTGTGTGGCTCTTGGTACATGTAGTATTTTGGAAAATACTACCTTTTGAGGTCCTTGCCCTAAGCTTGTGACCTAAATCCCTAAAATCATTTTTAAGATGCTCCACCTACCTCTAACTTTGTCATCGGTTCCGATATGGACCATGACTGCTGGATCTTCTCCAGCCCCTCCCAGTAATCTGTCAACCCGATCCGCGATGTGTCGAACTCGAATGCCAGGAAGTCAACACACCATTCGACGACCCTGGTCTTTGTGACAGATTGCCTTATCTGTACCCCTAAAAATAGAGGGCTGAACTTTACAAGATGGGATCCATATAACCTGTAACTTATAAATTTATTTCCATGCATATTCTGGGCTTTAAAGTCCAGGAGGCGGTCTTATCAGTGACTGACACCCTTCCTTCTGTGACACATATATAGACTTGAAAGCCCAGAATGAGCAGGAATTTAAATGAATAAAATACAAGTTTTACTGAATGTTTTCCCATAAAACTATATATCAATCTGCTCAGCTCATCCTGCTCTATAAAATGCTCCCTGCAGATTAATTCATATTTTTATGGTGACATGTTCCCTTCAAGCATCCAGGCATGGGGTGCACACATTTCTTTAGGCAAAGCAATAACAGGGCATACACAAAGTGTCAGACTATGCTTTACATCTTTTTTGAACAGATTGCCGTATGCTTCATAGTTACATAGTTAATACGGTTGAAAAACAGTCCATCAAGTTCAAGTAAGGAATAGGTGGGGACGCGAGTGTCCTTTGCGGAATGCAGATTCTTCTACACAAATGATAAAGGTGCTGAGTATGTACAGATTGTGCAAGGCTGGAAGCTTTCACACAACTGGTTAATTTGGCTGTGGAGTCAAAATAAAATTTTGCAATGCAATTCACCTCTACAGAACCTCTATTCTGCACCTCCCTCTCTTCTGGCCTGCTTTTCCAGTAAAGGTCAGTTACGCACATTTGGCGTTTGAGCCTTTTGCATCTTAGATATGTCATTTTAGATTCCCATCTAAAATAACAGATTTCAGGCAAAAATATCTAAAACTAAGGCAAAATGTGCATAACGGATGCCTAAAATACAGGATTCTTTCTTCTTTTTATTTTCTACTCTTCTGACGGATCAGAAGAATGAAAAATCAAATGGTGATGTGAACCCAGCCTTAGACTGACTGATTTAAGTTGACTACAACAGGAATGGCCAACCTGCGTCTCTCAAGATGTTGTAAAACTACAATTCCCACCATGCCCTGCTGTAGGCTGATAGCTGTGGGCAGTCTGGGCATGCTGGGAGTTGTAGTTTTGCAACAGCTGGAGAGCTACAGGTTGGCCATCCCTGGACTACAGTAGAATGTTTTTACTCTTCCTCTCTAAACAGAGAAGGTGACACCAACCCCATCTAGTGGAGGATGTGGATATGGCTTATTAATATGATGCAAATGTAAAATATAATATAACAAAATCAAAGACAGGTGCACTCTGCGGTCTTACTAAGCCCTCACACTGGTGTTAAAATTGAGAGATTAGCCAACATGTCCTACGTGAGGACATGTCTGAGCCCGAGCACTGCGCCAAGGTTTCTCAAGTAGCTTGGGACCTAACGCTAAACCTACCTGGGCCATGTGGGCTATACCAGGAGCCAGTGGGCGAATTACAGGAGCGCAAGGTCCGACTCAAAGCAATCTCCCAGTAACCTCCAGCATGTGACCATGCATACAATGGGAGGAGGCAGAGAGCTCTGAGCCCCACCCAAGACTGGCTGATATAGCCCGGGCCTCACATGTGCACCAGAATGCTGCCTGTAGATGAAAATAAAGGCACATTCAGACTAGGAGTTTCTACACCTCCAAAAAATTAAAAATACAAATTGGCATGGTATTAAAAAGCAGGAAGTGCTCAACCCCATATGCAGTGGTGCAGCTATACCGGGGGGGGGGGGGGGCAGATCCTGCACTTGTGGTCGGGCTTGAAACCTTGGCGCAGTGCTCGGGCTCAGACATGTCCTCACGTAGGACTTGTTGGCTAATCTCTAAATTTTAATACCAGTTTGAGGGCTTAGTAAGACCGCAGAGTGCACCTGTCTTTGATTTTGTTATATTATATATACTGTTTATCACATCCACACATTTGCTATCCTGTGTAGGATGTCCATTGTGGTACTTGTGGTCCGCTTCAGGCATCCTCCATTGTATGCATTTTTGCTGGGGATTGTAATTAGCAGCGGACCACAAGTGCAGGATCTGCCCCCCCCCCCCCCCCCCCCCCCCCCCGGTATACAGGGAGTGCAGAATTATTAGGCAAATTGTATTTTTGAGGACTAATTTTATTATTGAACAACAACCATGTTCTCAATGAACCCAAAAAACTCATTAATATCAAAGCTGAATATTTTTGGAAGTAGTTTTTAGTTTGTTTTTAGTTTTAGCTATTTTAGGGGGATATCTGTGTGTGCAGGTGACTATTACTGTGCATAATTATTAGGCAACTTAACAAAAAACAAATATATACCCATTTCAATTATTTATTTTTACCAGTGAAACCAATATAGCATCTCAACATTCACAAATATACATTTCTGACATTCAAAAACAAAACAAAAACAAATCAGTGACCAATATAGCCACCTTTCTTTGCAATGACACTCAAAAGCCTGCCATCCATGGATTCTGTCAGTGTTTTGATCTGTTCACCATCAACATTGCGTGCAGCAGCAACCACAGCCTCCCAGACACTGTTCAGAGAAGTGTACTGTTTTCCCTCCTTGTAAATCTCACATTTGATGATGGACCACAGGTTCTCAATGGGGTTTAGATCAGGTGAACAAGGAGGCCATGTCATTAGATTTTCTTCTTTTATACCCTTTCTTGCCAGCCACGCTGTGGAGTACTTGGACGCGTGTGATGGAGCATTGTCCTGCATGAAAATCATGTTTTTCTTGAAGGATGCAGACTTCTTCCTGTACCACTGCTTGAAGAAGGTGTCTTCCAGAAACTGGCAGTAGGACTGGGAGTTGAGCTTGACTCCATCCTCAACCCGAAAAGGCCCCACAAGCTCATCTTTGATGATACCAGCCCAAACCAGTACTCCACCTCCACCTTGCTGGCGTCTGAGTCGGACTGGAGCTCTCTGCCCTTTACCAATCCAGCCACGGGCCCATCCATCTGGCCCATCAAGACTCACTCTCATTTCATCAGTCCATAAAACCTTAGAAAAATCAGTCTTGAGATATTTCTTGGCCCAGTCTTGACGTTTCAGCTTGTGTGTCTTGTTCAGTGGTGGTCGTCTTTCAGCCTTTCTTACCTTGGCCATGTCTCTGAGTATTGCACACCTTGTGCTTTTGGGCACTCCAGTGATGTTGCAGCTCTGAAATATGGCCAAACTGGTGGCAAGTGGCATCTTGGCAGCTGCACGCTTGACTTTTCTCAGTTCATGGGCAGTTATTTTGCGCCTTGGTTTTTCCACACGCTTCTTGCGACCCTGTTGACTATTTTGAATGAAACGCTTGATTGTTCGATGATCACGCTTCAGAAACTTTGCAATTTTAAGAGTGCTGCATCCCTCTGCAAGATATGTCACTATTTTTGACTTTTCTGAGCCTGTCAAGTCCTTCTTTTGACCCATTTTGCCAAAGGAAAGGAAGTTGCCTAATAATTATGCACACCTAATATAGGGTGTTGATGTCATTAGACCACACCCCTTCTCATTACAGAGATGCACATCATCTAATATGCTTAATTGGTAGTAGGCTTTCGAGCCTATACAGCTTGGAGTAAGACAACATGCATAAAGAGGATGATGTGGTCAAAATACTCATTTGCCTAATAATTCTGCACGCAGTGTAGATGCACCACTGCATATGGGGATGAGAACTTCCTGATTTTTAATACCACCCCAATTTGTAGTTTGCAAATGTAAAATACAATAAATGCATACAGTGCCTTGCAAAAGTATTCATCCCCCCCTTGACTTTTTTTGTATTTTGGTGATTCACAACCTGGAATTAACATGGATTGTTTGAGGATTTGCATCATTTAATCTACTTTGAAGATGTTTTATTTTATTTTTTATTGTGAAGCAAACAACAAATTGGAGAAAATACCAGAAAAAAGTCAAGTCACACCCCTAAAGTCAATACTTCGTATAGCCACTTTTGCGGCAATCACAGCTCTAAGTCGCTATGGATAAGTCTCTATGAGCTTGCCACATCTTCTCAATGGGAATTTTGCCCATTGCTCCTTGCAAAACTGCTCCAGCTCCTTCAAGTTGGATGGTTTGCTCTTGTAAACAGAAATATTTAAGTTTGACCACAGATTTTCTATTGGATTGAGATCTGGGCTTTGACTAGGCCATTCCAACACATTTCCATGTTTCCCTTTTAAACCACTCAAGTGTTGCTTTAGCAGTGTGTTTGGGGTCATTGTCCTGCTGGAAGGTGAACCTCCGTCCTAGCCTCAAATCACGCACAGAGTGGTACAGGTTTTGCTCAAGAATATCCCTGTTTTTAGCACCATCCATCTTTCCCTCAACTCTGACCAGCTTCCCTGTCCCGGCTGCTGAAAAACATCAGCACAGCATGATGCTGCCACCACCATGTCTCACTGTGGTGATGGTGTTCTTTGGGTGATGCGATGTGTTGGGTTTGCGCCAGACATAGCGTTTTCTTTGATGGCCGAAAAGTTACATTTTAGTCTCATCAGACCAGAGCACCTTCCTCCATACGTTTTGGGAGTCTCCCACATTCCTTTTCGCAAACTCACAATGTGCCTTTTTGTTTTTAGCTGAAAGTAATGGCTTTCTTCTGGCCACTCTGCCATAAAGCCCAACTCTTTTGAGCGTACGGCTTATTGTCGTCCTATGTACAGATACTCCAGTCTCTGCTGTGGAACTCTTCAGCTCCTCCAGGGTTACCTTAGGTCTCTGTGCTGACTCTCTGATTAAAGCCCTCCTTGCCCTGTCTGTGAGTTTTGGTGGGCGGCCATCTTCTGCCATGTTCTTTCTATTTGGTTATGATAGATTTGATGGTGCTCCTGGGGATCATCAAAGATTTGGGATTTTTTTTATAACCTAACCCTGACTTGTACTTCTCAACAACATTGTCCCTTTCTTGTTTGGAGAGTTCCTTGGTCTTCATGGCAGTGTTTGGTTAGTGATGCCTTTTCTTTAGGTGTTGCAGCCTCTGGGGCCTTTCAAACATGGTGCGTATATGTAATGACAGATCATGTGACACTTAGATTGCACACAGGTGGACATCATTTCACTAATTATGTGTCTTCTGAAGGTAATTGGTTGCACCAGAGCTTTTTATGGGCTTCCTAACAAAGGGGGTGAATACATACGCACATGCCAATTTTCTGTTTTCTATTTCTAAACAATAGTTTTATTTATATATTTTTCTCATTTAACTTCACCAACTTAGACTATTGTGTTCTGATCCATCACATCAAATTTAGATTAACAAAACATTGAACTTAAGGCTGTAATGCAGGGATGGCCAACCTGTGGCTCTCCAGATGTTGCAAAACTACAACTCCCAGCATGCCTAGACTGCCTACAGCTATAAGCCTACAGCAGGGCATGGTGGGAATTGTAGTTTTACAACAGCTGGAGAGCCGCAGGTTGGCCAGCCCTGCTGTAATGTACCAAAATACGAAAAAAGTCAAGGGGGTGAATACTTTTGCAAGGCACTGTATACCACCTAAAAAAACAGGCAGGCCTCTCCATAACTTCCACGCATCCAGCACCAGTTTAAATGTAACACAGCTTCTGAAATTTAGACCATTTTCTATTCCTAAAACAGCCATAGAAAATGGTGAATGAGACGGGCCTTCTGGCCCGCCCCTTTCCCCGCCCACAATTTTAGACCTGCCGTGAACGGGGCAAAGTGGCAAAGAATAGTGTATTGTATAATTTTTTGGTCTCGCGAATGAAAAAAAGCATCCCGAAGAGTACCCGCAAAGCCATTCAACCAAGCGAGGTGAATTATTCTTGAAACATTCTGATTCTCTTGAAGTTCTAGTAATAGAACTAACTTGCGTGTTTCATTGAGAGAGGTGTAAGCTTGGTGGGATGTGGTAGTTCTCTTGTCTCACTTTCAGTTGACTATTTGTCAGTATTGGGTCCGCGGCCTCACTACAATGTGGCAGACTGCCGCTTGTACATTGCAGTGCTAGCGTCCCAGCTCTGGCCTCTCTCGCAGGCACCCTCCAGCATACCGACGCATCCGCCCTCACTAACAGGTCTCGTCTTGTTCGCTATAGTGCACGCGCATGCATCTCTCCCTTTGTTATAGAAGAGGAGAGTATGCTTCCTGACTACTGTCCCCACCCAGGGGTAGGGTTACTGGTATTTAGGGCAGCTTCACTGACCATGAAGCGCCCAAGCATGGATGTTATAGCTATTAACCTCTACTGAAGCTTCCTGCTGCCCTGCCCTGCAGTGTACTGGACTTTTGACAATTAACCCTGACCTTCCCTGCCTGTCTGACTCCAGCATTGACTCCTGCATTGCCTGACTACAATTCTGCCTGTCGTCTGCTACTTGAATTACCTGCACTGCTGACCCTTGCATTGCCTGACTTCAATTCTGCCTGCCGTCATCTATAAGTTCGTCTGGACCTCTGACCTTTCACAGTCTGACTACGAGTCTGCCTGACGCAGTATACCGTATTACTTTGAACTTTGTTTTACCTTTTGTAACAAGTGACTTTTGTCTACCTTCTGCCAGTAAATATCATCTGTTCCATTACTTTGCCTCTGTTGGAATCTGTACACTCTCCTGCAGTTAGCTGCTTTCTGGGTGACTGGTGTAAACACCAGAGTCAGCAGTCAGCAATGTCTGCTTTTGCTATACTGATGAACTATCCTCAGGTGAAACAGAAGGCGCTGTCCCATTGAAGTGAATGGAGACAGAGGATCTGTAATTACTTCTGCTCACTGCTGCACAGCAAGCAGGTAAAGAGTGAGAACACAGCACTTACCTGTATAAAGCCGAATGCACACGGCCATGTTTCACTGCCGTGAGCAGTCCGTGGTAACACGGCCTGGATTCCTGCTGAGAGCAGGAGTGCACGGCGTCATTGGTTGCTATGAAGCCATGCATTTCATGCCGCCGCTGCACTACAGTAATACACTCGTATGATCTATACGAGTGTATTACTGTAGTGCAGCGGCATCATAGCAACCAATGATGCCGTGCGCTCCTGCTCTCAGCAGGAATCCAGGCCGTGTTACCACGGACTGCTCACGGCCGTGAAACACGGACGTGTGCATTCGGCTTAAGAGCACTGTGTTACCTTCACACAGCTGATCAGCAGCGGTGCTTTCCAAACTTTCAAACATGTTCATGTAGCAAAACTAGAGACATAGTTAAGCCAGCCTTACAACTGCAACTAGCTCTTTCAAGATAAAAGCCCTTTATCACAGCAAAGCAGACAGAAACAGCTTTTTTAGTTGCAAGTTCTTGGGGGGGAGCTCTGGGTGGGTACTATTTATATTATGGAGACCAGTTTATATATACATGATGACTATTGTAGGCTAGACAATGTTCCTCTTGATTTCTGGGAAAAATATATGCAAATTATCATGACTAACATCTGCTTGCATCAGATAGGCTTAGGAAAGCTAATTTAAATATCTTCCCCAGAAACTCTGAAGGGCATTGTTGTACTACAATGCAGAAACACAGAGTAGCATACTGGTCTCTCTCTTGTGAAACCGTATAGAACCTTGATAGGTTCGCTCATCTCGAGTCAAAATGCTCACTACACCCCTTGGTAAATTCTGTAAAGGTTGTGGTTTCTAAAATTAGATCACTTCGGTTTCTTTTTAACTTGTCCTCAAATGCACATGGCACTCCTTTTTTTCTGAACTCTGAAGTTGACCACATAGGGGGTATTTCTCCTAGTACCACTTATGAAAATTAAACATTTGAGGCTAAAATAACATATGATTGAAATGCAATGTAATTTTTCTTTTCATGTCCCAGTGACCTACTGGGGACAAATTAAGTGGCAAAAATACATATAAAAAAGTTAAAACATGATAAAAAAAATAAAAAATTAAATAATGCAATAAAAACTATAATAATACAAATAAAAGGAGAAAAATTAAAAATCCCCTTGGAGAAAATATGTTGCAAAAATATATTTTACAAAATGATAGAAAATTGAAAACAAATCAACAAAAAAATAAAATACAAATAAAATAAAAAAATAAAAAGGAAAAAGTGCAAAATAAGGCCTCATGCACACGACCGTTGTTTTGGTCGGCATCCGAGCCGCAGTTTTTTGAGGCTCGGGTGCGGACCCATTTATTTCAATAGGACGCAAAAGATGCGGACAGCACTCCGTGTGCTGTCTGCATCCATTGCTCCGTTCTGTGGCCCCGCAAAAAAATATATAACATGTCCTATTCTTGTCCGGGCAGCCCGTTCTGTTCCGCAAAAAACGGAACGGTCATGTGCATGAGGCCTAAAAGTGTTTACTGCCCCTCAATGGTCTTTTTATAACCTCATGGGGGACCTATTATGTGGCAAAAATATATTTAAAAGCATAATGAAAAATTATTTAAAAAATAATTAAAATACAAAAAATTTATAAAAAGGAAAATGTGAAAAATAGTGTTCACTGTACTCCAACAGTCGTTCTTGGGGAACGTATTATGTGGCAAAATATATGAAAAATTAAGTAAAAAAAAAAGATAAAAAATAAAAAATGAAACCAATTATAACAAAATAATACAATAAAATATTAATAAAATACAAATAAAAGTAAAAAATAAAAAGGAAACAGTGCAAAATAAAAACAGTGTCAGTGTCCCCCAAAGGTCTTTTTATGACCTTTCGGGGGACATATTATGTAACAGAAATATATGAAAGGTAAAAAAATATATAAATAAATAAAATACATAAAAGAAAAACACCCACACCAACCAAAACAGTCGTGCTGTCTACATCTTTTGTACCACTATTGAAGTGAGTTTGAGTCTGCATTAGTGATGATCGAGCACCAAAGTGTTCGGATGTTCGGCCCGAACACATTGCTATATTCGTGTGCTCAGTCGAGCACCCGAGTATAATGGAAGTGAATGGGAGACAACCAGGCACCCCCTGCTCTGAAGAGGGGAGGGTGCCTGGTCCATTGAAAAAGGTCAGAAAGTGACAGAAACCCCACCGAAATGGCATGGGGATGAGGTTTGGATGCATCTTTGACTTCCAGGGACTCCCAGGGACTCGCTGTTGGGAACCATGTTGTCCGAGTTGTACGCCACTTTTAAAGACTGACAAGAATACGCACAAAACCACCCCCAAAAAATCTATTTTACAGGAAAAATTGTTAGGAAACATTCTTTCCAGTATATTCAATTGTATATAAAGTGCAAGTGCTGCAAAAAATTACAAGCAAGAGGCACTCCTAAACAGCCTGTATATCACATAAAGGAGGGCCTCATTCACATTGTGGTACAATTGTTCAGGTAGTGTGACTCCTACACTCATAAAGCCTATGCACTAAGTGAAAGGGCTTCCAAAAATTACAAGGAATCGGCACTCCAAAACACCCTTTGTTACACATAAAGGAGGGCATCATACACACCCTTGAAAAATTATGATTGATGGCCTGCTGGTGACCCTCAAAAACATTTGGAGCAAGGGCCTGCTGATCTGACCATCTAAAACCTTAAGGGTGAGGGCCTGCTGCCGCATTGGTGACTCTAGATAACTTCTGGGTGATTGCACGTCCCTGTGACGGCGACGATCCATTTGGATGTCTGCCCTATCAACTTTTGATGTTCTTTTCTGCGCCTACCATGGTGATCACGGTTAACGGGGGATCAGGGTTCGATGCCGGAGAGGGAGCTTGAGAAAGGAATACCACATACAAGGGAGGTCAATGGCTGAAATCTGATTGCCTGTTGTTGCCTTGCCCCTTTTTTTCACTAATTATGAACCACCCAGTGGGGGTGGGTCAAGTTATTAAAGCAGAAGAATCCAAGGAAGGCAGCAGGCACGCGGCAATTACACACTCCTGACTCAGGGAGGTAGTGACGATAAATAACAATACAGCACTCCTAAGCAGCCCTGTTATAGGAATGAGTACACTTTCCTTTAACGAGGATCTATTGGAGGGCAAGTCTGGACTTGTAGGTGAGGGCCTACTGCCGCTTTGTTGACTCTAGATAACCTCTAGGCGACCGCACGTCCCCGTGATGGTGACGATCCATTTGGAGGTCTGTCCTATCAACTTTGGAGCAATTTTTCAACAAGGACCTTCTGGTATAGCACCATTTTGCTTGTCCACTCCACCAGGGGAATGAGAGATGAGAAGTTCTCTTTGTAGCGGGGGTCAAGAAGGGTGAACAACCAGTAATCCGTGTTGTCTAAAATGTGTATAACGCGCGGGTCGAGGGAAAGGCAGCCTAACGTGAAGTCAGCCATGTGTGCAAGATTACTAACAGGCAAGACTTCGCTGTTGTCATCAGAAGGTGAGCTGACCCTGTAAAACATTATATGCGAGGGCCTGCAGTTGAGCTGACCCTGTAAAACATTATATGCGAGGGCCTGCAGTTGAGCTGATGCTCTAAAACATTATTTTCAAGTGCATGTTGTTCAGCTGACGCTCTAAAACATTATTTACAAGTGCCTTCAGGTGAGCTGACGCTCTAAAACATTATATGTGAGAGCATGCTGTTCAGCTGAGCCTATAAAAAAAAATTTTGTTGAGGGCCTGCAGTTGAGCAGACCCTATTAAAAAAAATTAGAGTGGAGGGAATATATACAATCTGGATGTGGAGGTGGAGGAGGAGGAGAAAACAAGATTCAACCATATACTTTTTTTTTGTGGTGGAAAAGGTGCATGGGAATACACTACAGTAGATTGAGTACATTATAAATGATAGATTGAAATTGCCTTTATGTTCATCATCAGCTCAGCTCTCATCTGGTGGAGTAAACCTGTCAGCATTGCCAGTGGACAAGTGGATACGCTTTTCTGTTATAATGCCACCAGTACCACTAAATACACGCTCAGACAAAACGCTGGTGGCAGGGCAGGCAAGCACCTCCAAGGCGTAGAGCGCAAGTTCGTGCCACATGTCCAGCTTGGACACCAAGTAGTTGTAAGGCACTGAGGGATCATTTAGGACGCTGACACGGTCTGCTATGTATTCCTACACCATCTTCCAAAACTTTTCCCTCTTTGTACCGCTTCAGGGCGAGGTTGCTGGCGGAGTGTCATGAAAGTGTCCCATGCCTTGGAGAGTGTTGCCCTGCCTTTGTTGGAACTGCTGTGTGTTCCCCTTGTCTCCCTTCCTCGGTTGAAAATTTTGGAGCAATCACTCAACAAGTACCTTCTGGTATTGCACCGTTTTACTCGTCCTCTCCACCACAGGAATTAGAGATGAGAAGTTCTCTTTGTAGCTGGGGTCGAGAAAGGTGAACACCCAGTAATCCGTCTTATCTAAAATACGTATACCCCGAGGGGAAAGGCAGCCTAACATGAAGTCAGCCAACAGGCAAGAAGTCGATGTCGACATCAGGATGACTCACCATCTCCTCCTCCTCTTCATGGTCCAATTCGCGCTGAGAACACTAACTGTGGGTGGTCTGGCTATGACCCTGTGTAACGTCATCTCCCATTTCCTCGTCTGCCACATTCAGAGGGTCGACCTTAATTGTGAGCAGAGATCGTTTGAGTAGACACAGCAGTGGGATGGTTACGCTGATAATAGCGTTATCGCCACTAACCATCTGTGTGGATTCAGCAATGTTTTTAAATAACTCACAGAGGTCTGACATCAATGACTACTCCTCGCTTGTGAATAGTGGCAGTTGACTCGAAAGGTGATGACCATGTTGCAGCTGGTATTCCACAACTGCACTCTGCTGCTCACAAAGCCTGGCCAACATGTGGAACGTAGAGTTCCAGCACGTGCTCACGTCACACAACAGTCGGTGAGCTGGAATCCGCAAGCACTGATGCAGCATTGACAGACCGGCTAGAGCTGTGGACGACTGGCGGAAATGGGCACACACGCGGCGCGCCTTCACTAGTAGCTCTGGAAAATTGGGGTAGGTTTTGATAAACCGCTGATCCACTAAGTTTAAGACGTGTGCTAGGCATGGTATGTTTATGTCAGGTTGCGAGCTCCAAAACCGCCACCAAAGTTATGGCCATTGTCAGACACAACCATGCCTGGTTATAGGTTTAGTGGCGAGAGCCACAGCTCGGTCTGATCCCTTATACCCAGCCACAGCTCTGCGGCGGTGTGCTCTTTGTCCCTTAAGCAGATCAACTTCAGCACGGCCTGTTGACGCTTACCCACAGCAGTGCTACACTGCTTCCAGCTGGTGACTGATGGCTGACTGTTGCTGGAGGTGGAAGTGGAAGAGGAGGTGGGAGAGGAGGAGAAGTGGGGGGTTGGAGCCAGTAACATAGCTACTGGCGAAGACCCTGATGGACGTAGGGCCTGCAATCTTGGACGTGGGTAGCACCTGTGCCATCCTAGGATATGACTCACTCCCGGCATCCACAACATTCACCCAGTGTGCAGTCAGGGAAATATAGCGTCCCTGGCCACCAGTACTTGTCCATGTGTCCATGGTTAAGTGGACCTTCCCAGTAACTGCGTTGGTCAGGGCATGGGTGATTTTCTGGGACACATGCTGCTGTAAGGCGGGCACGCCACACTGTGAAAAATAGCGGCGGCTGGGGACTGCGTACCGAGGGACGGCTGCCGACATCAGGCTGCAGAAGGCCTCAGTCTCCACAAGCCTAAATGGCAACATTTCAAGGGCCAGTAATTTCGAAAGTTGCGCATTTAGGGCTATGGCCTGTGGGTGGGTGGGTATTTGCACTTGCGTTCAAATGACTGTGTTATGGACATTTGGACGCTGTGCTGGGACAGGGAAGTGGATGTTGTTGCTGATGGTTCATGCAAAGGTCCAGGTGCTGGGTGAGGGGCATCCGGGCCTGCGCCTTTGACAGGGGATTTGCCAGCAGTGCGTAACACAAGGGAAGAGGAGGCAGTGGTGTGACCCGCAGACCCAGATTGTGGACCCAGGCGTTCGGCCCACTTATTAGGGTGCTTAGATGCCATGTGGCGGATTATGCTGGTGGTGGTGAGGTTGCTTGTGTTCAAGCCTCGGCTCATTTTGGTGCGGCACAGGTTGCAAACTACCACTCTTTTGTCGTCTGCACTTTCATCAAAAAAGCGCCGTACTGCGGAACACCTACCCCATGGCAAGGTAGATTTACGCATAGGGGTGCTCGGTGTAACGGTTGCGGGCCTGTTTGGTGTGGGCCGACTTCACCCTTTTGCAACCCCACTGCGTCTTCCAGCCTGTTGCGTTGCTGCGTATTTCTCCCCCTCTGTACTGCTGTCCTCCTTTGGCTTTTCACCTTCCTATGTTGGGTCAGTGAACTCATCATCAATCACCTCCTCTTCCTCACTCTGCTCATCCTCCTGACTCGACCTAACCACAACCTCAGTGATTGACAACTGTGTCTCATCATCATCCACCTCGTGAACAAATGATTGCCGTTCACCACCGTCATCTTCTTGAGACTGTGAAAGCTCAAGAGGTTGGGAATCAGGGCACAATAGCTCAGGTCCCTCTTTAAGCATGCTGGGCGCGAGGGCCAAATGTAATAGTGGCGCTGGAAAGAGCTCCTCGGAATATCCGAGTGTGGGATCACTTGTTTGGCAAGCCTCTCCATGTTGGGAGGAAGAATGATCAGAGTGAGGATTCGGTTGACCAGACTCTTGGCTACAGAGACTGGACTTGGTGGAAAAGAAGGTGGTGCTTAACCGACTAAAGTATTATCTTCAGCAATCCAACCGACCAACTGTTTGCACTGGTCCGACTTGGACAGTGTTGTCCTGCGCCGCCCAGCTAAGCTAAACATTAAGCTAGGTACGGTGGATGTTATTTTTTTTTTCTGGTGCGCTGGCAGCAGGCACAGTTTCATTGCGTCCAGTGCCACGGTGTCACGGGGTTCCAAAGGTGCACTCGGTCCCCCATTGCCCTCAGACCTGTTGCTTAGCTTTTGGAATGAGGTTCTGTGTTTGACCTCATTCCCAGGGCAGCTTTACTAGCTGGGTGGCTCCCTGCTCCTAGTCTGCCTTGAGCGCTGAGCTGATCACTCGGTGCTCGACTGGTTGGTCTGTCGGTCATGTGACGCTGGCCACGTCACATGACCCTCACTCCCCACTATAAATACAGGCAGCCTGCTGGCTACAGGTTGCCTGTTAATTTCTAGGTTCCTGGCTATTTGTTGGACTGCTGAATACTTACCTGATCCTGTTCCCTGACCATCCTTTTGCCTGCTCCTCCTGTACTGCGCATCCGTCTTGGTATTGTGACCTCGGCTCCCACCTGACTACTCTCTTAGGACTCCTCTTGTACTTCTCTGCTCTCCTGGTATTTGACCCCGGCTTCTCCTGACCATTCTTTGCTTAATCCTTTGTACTGCGTAGCTCTCTTGGTTCTGACCCGGTCCGTTCATGTTCCGTATTTTGTCTTGTCTGTCTTCCCTGCACATATCCTAAGTTAGGGACTGTCGTCCAGTTGTCCCCTGTCATCAGGACTCGTGAGGCAAGTAGGCAGGGCCAGGGGTGAGGGTGGAGCGCAGTGGTCACTATCCTTTCCCCTGTGTGTGTGTGGACGTGACCGTTACAGATTAACAGGCCCAATAACCACTGTATCATGAATCCGCTTACTACCCTGACTGACCATGTCTCTAGCTTGACACAGGTGGTGCAGGAGCTAGGAGAGAAACTCTGTTCTTTTGAGTTAGGGCAAGGTTCTTCCACTCCTCTGCCCTCCAGTCCACATTTTGAACCCCAGATCAAGCTCCCAGAACCCTTTTCTGGAGACCGGAAGAGGTTTCTCTCCTTTAAGGAGAGTTGCAAACTCTACTTCTGTTTGCGCCCCGTGTCCTCCGGTCCCAAGAGCCAACGCGTGGGGATTATCATTTCTCTTCTACAGGGTGATCCCCAGGCCTGGGCATTCTCGTTACCTCCTGGGGCCAGTTGTCTGACTTCTGTGGAGGTTTTTTTTCAGGCCCTGGGTACCCTCTATGACGAACCAGACAGGGCCCTGGTAGCTGAGACGGCTCTTAGGGCACTGGTTCAGGGCCATGTCCCTGCAGAGGAGTATTGCACCCAATTCAGACGGTGGTGTGTCCCCTCAGGATGGAATGAACCAGCCCTGAAGAGTCAGTTTAGGTCTGGTCTGTCTAATAATTTAAAAGATCTATTAGTCAGTTATCAAATTCCAGAGACCTTAGAGGAGATGATGACCCTAGTTGTCCGACTTGACCGACGAGTTAGAGAGAGACGACAAGAACGACAGTTCTGTTCTCAGATGGTGTTCCAGCCAGAGGCCTTTTCCAGGGACAACACTGAGGTCTCCACCGAGCAACCCATGCAGGTTGGCATGACCCGGGGTAATCTTTGTCGCAGACGCGGAGAGTACTTCTACTGTGGAGATCCTGGCCATTGGATCAACAAGTGTCCTTAGAGGGTCCTCTCTGACAAATCTCCTAAGGCAAGACAACCTAAAGACCAGGTACACCCTGATTTTTCTAAATATAAGCTTTTGGTACCCATAACAATTTCTCTGGGGGTTAATAAGTGGCCGGGTAAGGCCTTTATTGATTCCGGTTCAGCGGCCAGCTTTATTGACTTTGAATTTGCTAGTAAATTGGGTATTCCAATGTTTGCTTTACCTACACCTATCCATGTCATGGCTATTGATGCTACTCCCTTGATGGGTGGTACGGTGAGGTCATGTACCTCTGAAATTTCTCTGACCGTGGGTGTGTGCCACTCCGAGAGATGTTCTCTTTTAGTCCTGGAGAACCTACCGGTTGAGGTGGTACTAGGGTTGCCTTGGATCCGTTTACATAACCCCACATTTGATTGGTCCAAAGGAGAGTTGCTGAAATGGGGACCTAAGTGTGACTCATGCTTGTCCGTGGTCCAGGCTGGGGTTTCAGTAAGGTCTAATACATTACCCTCAGTTATTAAAGAATTTTCTGATGTATTCTCATCCCCTACTCCAGAGGTTCTACCCCCCCATAGACCTTATGATTGCTCCATAGAGCTAATAGAGGGTGCCGAATTTCCTAAAGGGCGAATTTATAATCTTTCAGGGCCCGAACGCAAGGCTATGGAAGATTATATTAAGGAGAGCCTTGCTAAAGGGCATATTAGACCTTCAGTCTCTCCTATGGGAGCAGGGTTTTTCTTTGTTAAAAAGAAGGATGGTGGTCTTAGGCCTTGTATTGATTACCGGAGATTGAATAAGATCACTGTCCAAAATAGATACTCTCTCCCATTAATTCCGGATTTATTTAACCAGGTTCTGGGGGCAACCTGGTTTTCCAAGATTGACCTGAAAGGGGCATACAATCTAATCTGAATCAAGGAGGGAGACAAATGGAAGACAGCGTTCAATACTCCGATAGGACACTTTGAATATCAGGTGATGCCTTTTGGACTCAGCAATGCCCCAGCTGTGTTCCAAAACTTAATGAACGATATTCTCAGGGAGTTCTTAGGTAAATTTGTTATTGTCTATCTTGACGACATTTTGATATTCTCTCCAGATTTCGAATCTCATGTGTCTCATGTCAAACAAGTATTAGAGGTGTTGAGGGAGAACCAGCTATCCGCTAAGCAAGAGAAATGTGTCTTTGGTGTACAGGAGATACTGTTTCTAGGGCATGTTTTGACTCCTCACGCCTTTAAGATGGATCCTGGTAAGGTTTTAGCAATTAAGGAATGGGTAAGGCCTTCATCCTTAAAGGCTTTACAACGGTTTTTGGGTTTCGCTAATTACTATCGTAAATTTATCATGAATTTTTCTGTAATTGCTAAGCCATTGACTGACCTTACGAAGAAAGGGGCGGATTTGGAGAATTGGTCTACCAAGGCCATCTCTTCATTTGAAACCTTTAAAAAAGGCATTTAGTAGCGCTCCCATTCTGATCCAGCCTGATCAGGAGAAACCTTTTATTGTGGAGGTGGATGCGTCCGAGGATGGCGCAGGAGCAGTCCTTTCACAAGGTCCTGCTAGCCTCACTAACCTAAGACCGTGTGCCTTCTTCTCCAGGAAATTCTCTCCCACGGAGAGAAACTACGACATAGGGAATAGGGAGCTGCTGGCTATTAAATGGGCATTTGAGGAGTGGAGGCATTTTTTGGAGGGGGCAAGGCATCGAGTAACTGTTGTCACTGATCATAAAAACCTAATGTTTCTCGAGTCAGCTAAGAGGTTGAATCCCCGACAAGCCCGATGGGCTCTGTTTTTTACCCATTTTGATTTCTCCATTACGTTCAGGCCGGGAAGTAAAAATGTGAAAGCAGACGCATTATCTCGGAACTT